>NC_046165.1:49264076-49391576 GCF_011064425.1 Rattus rattus | reverse complement strand
GTGAGTGTGTGTGTTTGTATCTGTGTGTCTGTATGTGTGTCTGTGTGTATATGTTTTTGTCTGTGTGTCTATGTGTGTCTGTGTGTGTGTTTGTATTTGTGTATGTGTGTCTGTTGTGTGTGTGTCTGTGTGTGTGTTGTGTGTGTGTGTGTTGTGTGTGTGTCTGTGTGTGTGTTGTGTGTGTGTCTGTGTGTGTGTTGTGTGTGTGTCCATGTGTGTGCGAGTCTGTGTGTGTGTGTCTGTGTGTCTGTGTGTTTAAGCTTATAAAAGTAGGCAACTAATACAGAGGTTTTTAAAAAAAGGATAACATTTGTCACACTCTTGCAATGTATCAGAAGTTCTATCATACAGACTTTATTGTCTTATTTAATCCTAATTAAAGAACCACATAATCAAGTATTTTTGCCTTTGACAATTAGGAAATGTTATGATAATATTCTCAGTGTTGTTAATAGATAATAAGCTTCACATGTTTATGCGTGATTGCTTTAATAAACATTCATATTATTTTAATATTCAAAATTTCCCTACAAAATAGTCACTCATATATGCAACAAACAAATAACCTAGGCTTAGATGGCTTAAAAATCCTGTGTACTGTTAAAGAAACAAATATCATATAATAGCATGAATTGCTTTGAGTTTTTATATGGTGTAGAAATGAGCTACTATTAGAAAATAATATTTGTAGAAGACATATTAATGTCAGAGAGAAAAAAATGGCCAGATAGTCTTTCTTTCTCTTTTTTTTTTTGAGATAAGGTAGCTCTGGGTGACCTGAAACTCACTATGTAGACCAGGCTGGCCTTGAACACAGAGATGCCTCCTGAATGCTTGAATTAATGGCATATATCACCAAGCTCATCCCAGAAGCCAGAATAACAAGATCTACCTCCAAAGTTGGGTCTTAGTCTGTTTTCGCTTGATTCTGTAATATGATGGCCACTAGCTTGATGCCAGAGTCAAGAGTCTGACAGAGTGGAGCAGTCGGAAGTTTGCCCTTGAAGAGTCGTAGGGAGAGCAGTAGAAGATTGCAGCTCTACCCCTTGAGAGCTGTGACTGCTCATGAATAGTTGACATCTGCACGCTGGCACTCGTACTAATATCTAAGATCTAGACATCAAGTGGGGTTCATTCCGTCTTTACATCAACTCTTTGTACTGGATATCACTGGCATTTCTCCAGCCACCTGAGGCTTAGCGAAAGAGCATCTCACCTGATGAAGAAAGTCAACTGTACTGAAGTTGGGAGGGTTGCGTGACTCAAATGGTGCTGATAATAGCCAGGAGCTCTGTGCACTAAGGGCCAGTGTTGTTTTTAAGGACATTCTTAAAAGCATGACTGACTTCCTTTTTCTTTCTTTGTCAGTAAGCAAAGTGTGTGTGTGTGTGTGTGTGTGTGTGTGTGTGTGTGTGTGTCACTTGTGTGTGGTGTGTTACTTGATCCCATCAGTGTAAACATTCAGGATTCATTTTAAGTCCCCCCAAAATATGTATAACCATAGTTAATACGGAAGAGTCCACTAGATCTCAGAGAGCAGTCACTGTTTCCAATGCCAGGCTTTTCTGTTATGCTTAGTGTATCTGTCCTATGCCTTAGTTGGTCCTCAGACAAGGGATTACTAGTGCTGCCTCTGTTTATGAAGAAGGGGACTGAGGCCCGGAGAGAAGCATCTTACCCAAATCACGTGGCTGGTGAGTGTCCCCTGGGGCACAGAGCTTTGGGCCTCAGCAACAGAACACAGGTCTGCGTCCAGCTGAGGAGCAGGCTGGAAGGTGGGCTGCATACATAATCATAACTGTTGTTCCCCTCACACAATAACAAGTGCTTTCTGCTCTGCATTTTGTTTAAAAGCCTTACTCTTCCGTCTTTCCACTTAGCTTTGTGACCTATTTCATTTTGTTGTTGTTGTTGTTGTTCTGGGGGCCATCCCCAGCAGTTCTTCTTTCTTATTGGTTCCTCTTGAGGCAACCGAGGGAGAAGAGTGTCTGCAGGGTAAGACTTGACCTTACAAGATATTAAGGGTTGCGGTATCTTAAGTTAAAGTCACTCTGCTTCAGTACCTGACCTGCCTTTCTCAGTTCCTCAGAGGCAAGAAACTGTTAACATGTCATGGCCCAACAGCAGGGGACTAAGTAAAGTAGCCTTTGTTCTATCTCCACAGGCACTGCAGGGCTCTAACTTCTAGCCTGCCAGTTGAAATCTCAGGAAGAGAGAGACACGTTGAAAAAATGATTTTAATCTTATTTCTAAGTTCTCTCTAAAAAGTTTCCTATGAAAGTTCTCTAAGAAAAAAGTAGGGAAGGGGGTTCATAAGAAAGGGGGTAAGGGTCCTCTCTTCTCTTTGTCCTCAGCACTTACACATCTTTCAGCACACACGATCACATGTTAAAACGCTCACCACAAGTTTACACATAAATTCCAACCGTAAAGTGAATAAGAAGTTTACAACAGAGAATGTTTACACGCATATCCATTAAGAGCAATTGTCTGGCTAAGCAGCCATCATCTGTCACAGCTCTGCAGGCTCATGGAGCATTAAAAACCATAACTTTTGTAACTAAGGTATTAGTGCCTTTTGGTAGAGATAAACCCAGTTAATATTTTATCTTCTGTCCTTGCGCCTTTAGCAAATAGTTAGTTTCCATTTTGTGACCTTTGGTTAATGGTCTTACAACCTCTTGGAATGTGCTCTTTGTGGCAGATGCCTGCTTGCTGTCTCAGAAGCAATTAACTGGTGACCCTTGAAGACCGACAGGGTTCTCAATGCAGTTTTGACACCAGAGAGAACCTAATAGCAGTTCCACTCTAAAAGAGCTTAATGGATACTGATATAATTTTAGGAATTCCTATAGGATCATCGTTAAGGATTAAGAAGTCATCTATTTGTCTATACAGCATCACCATGAGACAGCACATCTTTGTTGTTCTGCAGAGAACTGCTCAAAAATCTTGCTTTTTAAGCATTAAAATCTGCATTCTAGGGCTGGAGAGATGGCTCAGTGGTTAAGAGCACTGACTGCTCTTCCAAAGGTCCTGAGTTCAAATCCCAGCAACCACATGGTGGCTCACAACCATCTGTAATGAGATCTGATGCCCTATTCTGGTGTGTCTGAAGACAGCTACAGTGTACTCATATACAATAAATAAAATCTTTAAAAAAAATCTGCATTCTAAGTTTAAACTATTTTATTTTAGCAATATATGTATAATTACATAAAATAAAGGTTACCATTTTAACAACAGGGGTGCACTCAGTACTGACAGGAACACGCATGAGTGAGACTCCATCGTTCTGGTATTCGTGCCTCAGCACATCAACCTTGGAGCTACTAGGGACTAATTTTACCATATCCTTACCCAGTGGTGTTCTGGATGTCAGTTGTTAAGTATTTGCCAACATGCTACTATGATTGGCGTTAGGGCACTCTTCCCTGACTTCTGGGCCAATCACAATCTTATGATCTTCCTTCTTAGTCCTCCCCCCTCCATTTTCTCCTTTTCTCCATTGGCTTTTTCCTCTCCTCTCCTTTTTCATCCTCTCTATTCTTCCTCACCATCCTGAAGGTTATCGCTACGCTCAGCATCCACCACGTGTGCTGGAATGGTTCTCTGCCCTCTGCACATGTTACTGAACACCTAATACATTTCTGTGACATTATGTGTGTACTGCATTGCTTTATATCAATGTGACAAAGGGAACTTCAATTGAGAAAATGCTTCCATAAGATCAGTCTCTAGGCAGGCCATTTTATTAATTAGTGATGGGTTGGGATAGCCCAGCCCATTGTGGGTGGTGCCGTCCCTGGCCTAGTGGTCCTGGGTTCTATAAGAAAGTAGGTTGAGCAAGCCATGGAGAGTAAGCCAATAAACAGCATTTTCCCATGGCTTCTGTCTTAGTTTCTGCCTCCGGCTTCCCATGCTGTTTGAGTTCTTGCCCTGATTACCTTGGCTTCCCTCAATGGAGTATGATTCAGGATATGTAAACCAAAGGAACCCTTTCCTCCTATGTTGCTTTTGGTCATGGTGTTTCATTACGGCAATAGGAACCCTGAGATCATCGATCACTTGGAGGCTAATAGCTACCTATGTCGGATGCTTCCTGTGTGGATATTGGCTTGGAACAACCTTTGCAGCCTCATTTACACTGTGTACTGTGCACATATATTCTGTATAGATGCGCAAAAGCTTCTAGACTCCCATTTCAATAGACACTGATTTGAAATTAGTCTTAATTTATTTATCTGTAACTTCTCTCCAGGTCTCTAAAGCATCAAATCAAGGCTCACCTGAAGAATCTGGTTGCCTGGTTTGACGTGTGAATGAGAATTCTCAGAGAGAATCCATGTCTGCAAAGACTGACCGACTGATTAGAAGTGTGCTCATGTGGAAAGGTTGGAGTGTTGCCAGTCCAAAGCCCAATTACAATTCATCCTGAGATAGCTTTGGCTTCCTCGATAGCCATTTCTTGCCTACCTCTGTGTCAGACCTAACATCCTATAATTAACAGATAGAAAGCCTTTGGACTTTACTCAGTCGACCATTAGTTAGCAGAGTGGCCCGAGGTTAAAAGTGTCATCAGATAGCATTTGAAGCTTACGGAGGGAGATTCCTCCTTTTCATTGTAACCACCTCTCTGGTGTTTCTATCATTTATCTTTTAAAGTCTTGAACAGAGAACATAACTCTCTGTTCTGCTACTGTGTAAAAACTCCACAAAACTATTTTTCTCATTGGAACATGGAATCTGAGGTATCCCAGCTCCCTGTTCCCTGGACCATAATCACACAAATTTGACTCCATTATAAATGATCCCTTACCCCTTTGTGGTGAGAGTTGTTTTCTGTGCCAGCAGAAATGGGGGGGGGGAGGTTAGTCTCACTGCAGAGAGCAGGAAAAGGAAGTTTCAAAACCCTTTGGCAACTGAAAACCGACAGATGAGACACAGAATTCTGAACTGAAAGTACCGAGTCTAAGTAAAGGCCCAGAATAGCCAACTAATGAGATTGTCAGAGCATTCTCAGCACAGGCTATTCACTCACCCCTGGGAGCCACAGACATATGAGGATGGAAAAGAACTTTATATGTGGCTTCTAGCTCTCACCTCGCCCTCCCACAGGCTCTGGGAAGTCAATGGTGGATACTCACAAGAATCCACTCGCCTTAGGTTACTATTGCTGTGATGAAGACCATGACCAAAAGCGACTTGGGGAGAAGGGGTTTATTTCAGCTCACAGTTTATAGTCCATCACTGATGGAAGCCAGAGCAGGGACTCAAGGTAGACACAGAGACAGAGAGGAATGCTGAGATAGGCTTGCTCCTCACGGCCGGCTCGGCCTGCTTTCTTACACAGCCCACTTTTCCTTCTAACAGCCCAGCCAAGCTTAGCTTGGGGTCACAGTCCAAGGCGGCCAGGCTTTCCCTTCACTCTGTATTACACGTGTTTCTGTCGACCAGTCCACTTTTCACCAATTTAACTAACAGGACTTCTTTAAAACAGCATACGGGGGCTGGAGAGATGGCACTGACTGCTCTTCCAAAGGTGCTGAGTTCAATTCTCAGAAACCACATGGTGGCTCACAACCATCTGTAATGGGATCTGATGCCCTCTTCTGAGAAAAAGACACCAACGGTGTACTCATAAAAAAATTAAAAAAACAAACAAAAGAACAAAACAAAACAAAAAACAAAAAAAACCCCACCAACCCAACAGATGCAAAAGGAACATCCCTTCCCCATGCAGCCTGGTGAGTGTGGTCAGTGCACAGCTCCAGCTTCAAAGCCCTTGGCCACTCATCATGAGAGGCACAGAGGAAAAGAGGCACAGGTCCTTTCCACTGCTGTCACTCTGACTTTGCCTGAAACCAGCCCTATACCACAGTAATGAGATCAGCCCTTCTTAGCTGACCAGTGTCGCAATGTCTCTTCTTCTTCACAGAGCCCTAGTGCTGAGTGATGCACTGTGTCATCAATGTTGACCAGACTGTCATAAACTCTCACCAGTCTATAAACAGTGGTGGAACGGACGTTTACCCTCATATGAAGAAGTTCTTCAGGATGCTAAGACTAGAACTGATTTGTAAACGAAATCAGATCTTTTTCTGCAAATACAGAGTTGGTGTCACCATCACAAATTCACCAGGTTTTTAAGTTTATGCAGTTTAATTACCAATTTTCCTTTCCATCTTTTCGTTTAGAGGCAGGGTCTTACTCTATAGCACAGGTTGATCTGGAACTCACTATGTAATCCAGGCTGGCCTTGAACTCCCAAGCACTGAGATTACAGACATGAACCACTATGCCAAACATAGCTCATCCTTGCCAATTATTTTTTTAAAGTGTTTATTTTATTTTTATGATAGCGATGTTTGTGTGCCTGCATGTGTGTATGTGTGTGTGCCTGTGCCTGTGCGTGTGTCTCACTTGAGTGTCTCGTATTAGTTCAGGAGGGCAGTGCCAGTGGAGGCCAGAAGAGGGCATCAGATACCTTGGAGCTAACGTGGTTTAAAGCCTTCTGATGAGGGTATGAGAAATTGAGCTCTTGTCCTCTGAAAGATCAGTGTGCATTCCTACCTTCCGAAACATCCCTCCAGCCTTCTTACCAACTTCCTGGTTGTTAGAATTCTTTAGAGAAGCAGACGTGAGAGGGGATGTGCTGGCTACTAACTGATTCTACCGGCAGCTCTAACTCCTCTGCGTCATGAACTACAGCCGCAGGTCCCAGGGTTAGGATGTGGATGTCTCTGGAGCCTATTATTCCCCATCTCATAGATTCCGATATAATGGAGGAAGCTTTGCGACTGATACATAAAGGCAGAGGGTAACTGCTGACTGCTATAAAAATGTAGCTCTGGGAAGTGGGACCCTTAAGAATCCTCTTGTAGGATGGTGGGCGCCTTTGTCCCTGCAGGCAAACTGATAGAGTGGGAATTTCTTTAAAAAGGTCTGTGACTTCTCACATGGTTTGTGGGGCACAGTCTGAGTGTTCTCTTACAAAACGGAGAGACATCAGGCTGAGATTATTCAAGCCCAGGAGCATTTGCACACCCAAAGACCAGTGTTGCCATCAGGCCTCTGAAGTCTTCTCTGGCGGTGTTTCAGTTACAGTCATTCTCCTCACCCTTGCCTCAGTGACCCTAAGGGCCACCGTGGTGTTCCTGCCATTGCCAATGTCTTCCTCCCTTTGTACCCAGGTCACCAGCTTCACCTTACATCTTCCACAAGTCCTTCTTGGTGCTGGCCCCTGTCCTTCAGAGCCTCATCCCTGACATCTGGTCTAGTTTAGACAACTTCCCAAGTCATTTCCATGAGAACCGTGTGGTCAGGAAGGGCTGACACACAGAAATGGAGTTATCTGTGGCTGTATGAATTTTAAGAATGCTAGTATGAGGGAAAGAATTACATTATCTTTGTCTACATTTTCTCCCACGTCAAGTTAACTTGGTATCCCTACAAAATAAGAAATTAAACCTACAGTGTGTTGGAGAGCAGGTCTCCTTAGAGTTTCCCTGGAGCAGCTTGGAGCTTGTGTTACACTCTGGGGAGATTTTCTGGGCTTTGTTCTTTGTCTTGATGGGTGCAGAAATCCCCATTTTCAAGGTCAATATTAGTTTGTCCAGTTGCATGGTCTACAATAAGCGTAGGCTCAGGTGTCCTTCACCAGAACCTTGGGGTTTGCTCACTTAGAATCCAGACACTCCCCCATGGAGTCTGTCCCTCATTTACAGACCTAACACTCCCCATCACCGCACACAGAAAGACATTTACTCGATCTCCAATTGGAAAAGGTCACATTCTCATACTCTCTACCCACCCACCCTCTGCCAAACCCTGCTAACTTTTGCCTCCCTCCCTGTCATATCATAGAACCACAATTTTACTGAATCCGGAATCCCTTAGCAACCTTGGAGGTCTCAAAGCCCTGCTGGGCTGAAGGAGGTGGAGAAGAATGCTCACACTGGACTCAGAGGTTGCTGAGGAACAAAAGGAATGCAAACGGATTCCTTGATAAATTATGACCCACAACAAAACTCAAACAACCGCTTTAGTAAAATCGCTACAGAGTTTCAAGATTCTAAAACACCACTAAGATGGATGCCAGCAGACACTGCTGCCCTATCTGAGCAGAAGCTGTACCTCCAGAAAATACATTGATTCAGTGTCAGCCTCTCCGAGTTCATCTCACAGCCACTACTGGGCTTCAGCTTGATTCACTAAGGTCTTAGGGTTTCTATTCCTGCACCAGCATCAGGACCAAGAAGCAAGTTGGGGAGAAAGGGTTTATTCAGCTTACACTTCCACATTACTGTTCATCACAAAAGGAAGTCAGGACTGAAACTCAAGCAGGTCAGGAAGCAGGAGCTGATGTAGAGGCCATGGAGGGATGGCTTGCTTCTCCAGACTTGCTCAGCTTGCTCTCCTATAGAAACCAAAACTACCAGCCCAGGGATGGCATCATCCACAAAGGGCCCTCCCCCACTTGATCACTAATTGAGAAAATGCCTTAGAGCTGTATCTCATGGAGATATTTCCTCAAGGGAGGCTCCTTTCTCTATGATAACTCCAGCTTGTGTCAAGTTGACACACAAAACCAGCCAGTACACCAAGCCATCCTCTACTTAAAGATTCTCTAGAGGGGTGGTGGTGGTGGTGGTGGTGGTGGTGGTGATGCACTTGAGAGGCAGAGGCAGGCAGGTATCTGTGAGTTCAAGGCTAGCCTGGTCTACAGATTGAGTTTCAGGTCAGCCAGGGCTACAAAGAGACCCTGTATCAAAAAAACAAAACAAAAACAAAAAACAAAACAAAAAAAACAAAAAAACCAACCCCCCAAAAAAAAACCCCAAAAACCAAAATAGATTTACTGTGTCAGTTTGTTGGCACTTTTTAAAAAGCAACTTTTTTTGGGGTTCTTTTATCTACCACTCTTCTCCATCCCAATCCCTCCCAACACAACAGCAGATGGGAGAGAGATAAGATCACACAGGAAAGGAGGTGAAGGGCTCTTTATATTACTTCCTGCTGAGTAGTCTCATAGTTCCTTAGGGCAAGTCCAATCTTCATCTCATCAGGATATCTCCAACTTCTTGTCAAACTGCAAGCAACAGCAGCCAGGAGCAGCAGAGACAATCAGAAGCTTCCTCCTCCCCTCCCCTCCCCCCTCCCCTCCCCCCCCTCCCTCCCCCCCCTCCCCTCCCCTCTCCCCTCCTCCCTCCCCCCCCCTATTTACCTATGCAGTCCTGTCTAGCTCTGGATTTTCTACGTAATATTTTTAGTTCTAATAGAAAATCAGGGCATTCATGTAGAACCCTCATTTGCATTACATTTTAATCACAAAATAAGACCAGAAAATGCTTTTGGCTCTGCTAGTCTAGCTAAACCTATCTACAGAGAGGAGAAATAAACTATACTGTAGAGAGGGGTGGGCTGAAGGATGCTTTGTCATGAGACAGACAAAAATTACACGGGTCATGTCCTGTCACCTCTGGGAACCAGCCCTCAGGATTGGGGATATCCTGAAACTGTGCTTGTGTTTTGGGGTCTGTTCATACTATCTTTGTTGACTGTCTCCCTCTCTTACAGAACCCCTTTCGAGATCGGCTGTCTCTGAGCATGCTTTCTTGTGTTCCAAGTCACTTAGCAGCAGGTGAAAAGCCCAGAGCAGTGACTGACAGACTGAGCATGTGAGGTATGCCTTCAGTTCTCCCTACTAAGGGGGCTCAGGCAGGAGGATGGTGAGCCCAAGAGGTCAAGGTCTCCTTGGTACAGAGAAACCTTGTCTCGAAACAAACAAAACAAACCCCCAAAGGTTAAGACTACTCTCCTCCCTGATGGAGGAGCGTAACAACCTAGAGGCCTGGCTGTGGTGCCTCTAACAGGAAGCAAATTATGAGAGATTTATTAAAACTCAAGGAAAGAGACCCTACAGGTTCTCAGGCACACCATGTTTCCTTGGGCTTTTAGTCCAATGGAGTACTGCATTGCGATAATCGATTTTAATAAGTATATGCACGTGTATGTTTTCTTTATGGCAAAATGTATATACTGTTCACTTATATCAACCCCTTTTAGTCACGTGGACTCCATTTACAGTGCTGGACAACCACTACTACAATCTAGTCTCACATTTTTATCATCCTAAACAGAAATTTTACACTCACTAAATAACAAGTAACTCCCCATTGGCCGTCCCCATCGCCTCTGGTGCTTTCTGTTCTTTCTGTCTCTATGGATTTGTTCTAGGTTTCTTAGATATTAGGTTTATTAAATATTTTTCTTCTGTCCTTTTTTAGGTGATGGCTGTTTACGGCAGGCTGGCAGGAGGAGAAGCCGCATCCCTCTGCACGCACATCTTGGTGTGTCTCCTGTACAGGGTCCTCCTCTCTCCTGAGACTCCTGTGTGGAGACGGTACCAGCAGACTCCATCCTCTGCCGCTTCCTTCCTGTTTTGTACAGACTGATTTCCCCTTTGCCGACTCCATCAGCTGAGTTCAGCTGCAGGGTCAAAGCTCTGCTCACAGCACAATGGCTTCTTGTGAAGCCTGGCTAGGGTTTGCAGGGCAGCTGCCAGGCTCTTACTCCCTTGCGACAACGAAGATGTTCTAGCCACAAAGCAGCTGTGTGTGTGTGTGTGTGCGCGTGTGT
Source organism: Rattus rattus (assembly GCF_011064425.1). Lineage (NCBI taxonomy): Eukaryota > Metazoa > Chordata > Mammalia > Rodentia > Muridae > Rattus > Rattus rattus. The sequence goes on along the minus strand of NC_046165.1, from coordinate 49,380,935 downwards.
GTGTGTGTGTGTGTGCGTGAGTGTGCATGTGCGTGTGCGTGCTCGTGTGTGTTCATCCAGGGCTGACTGGCTGAGGTGCTAGACTGTTCCTGACATCCATGTCTTGCATGCCGGTCTTGGTCTTGGAGGGCTCTGTGACTTCCTTGCTGTTGGCCTTCTCCAGCGATAGGAAAAAACAGGCGGGCCTATGTTTCCGCTGGGTGATGCTCAGTTGTAGTGATTGGTGACTAAGAGCTCTCCAGTCATATAAACACCGCCAGGAAGCCCAGTCCTTGTTTTTAATTCTCGGGAAGTCCTTTCACCTCCCAGAAGAGACCTGTCAAACTTTTAGAGCAGTGGTTCTCAACCTGTGGGTCCTGACCCTTTTCAGGGTGGGTCACAGAGGTTGTATATCACATATTTAGATTAAAATTCACAACAAATAAAGTTACAGTTACAAAGTAATGACAAAAATGAATGCATGGTCACCACAACACAACGAACTACATTACAGGATTGTACCATCAGAAGGTTGAAAATCACTGGTCTGGACATGGTTTCCAAATTGAACAATGTGTCCTTAAACCTTCCTCTTAGTTCTTAAGATTCTCTTTCAAAATGTAGATTTCCACTGTGATTAGATATTAAATATTTTCATTCTTTGTGTATGTGTGCATATGTGAGAGTGTGTGGGTAGAGGTGTGTGTGTGTGTGTGTGTGTGTGTGTGTGTGTGTGTGTGTTTGTGTGTGTGCGCGCGCACGCACCTATGAGTGCATGTGTTGGTATCTGAAGAGACCACAGGACAATGTCTGCTATCATTTCTCTTCAACTGCTTTTCACCTTGCTTATAAAGACAGGGTCTCTCACTGGCTTAGGACTTGTCAAGTAGGCTAAGACAGCTGGCCAGGGAGCTCCAGGGGCCTGCTTGTCTCTGCCCTACTGGCACTGGATTACAGGTGCATGGAACCACGCTCAGCCCGCTCCCCTTTAACAGGGTTTGGCGTTGAACTCAGGTTTTTATTCTTGTAAGGCAAGCACTTTACCAAATGAGTTAGGATATGAATATTCACATTTAGTGAGGCAGTCTCCTAGCGGCCTTATGGAGATTCTTGGTAAAGATGATTTCAAACAAGGCTGGCCAAATCTCCTATAATCATTCAGTGACCGAAGAGAAAATTCTTCGTTTTAAAAAATTTTTCCTCCTCTTCCTCCTCCTCCCCCTCCTCCCCCTCCTCCTGCTCCTTCCTGTCTTCCTCTTCCTCCTTCCCCTTTTCTTCTTCTTCCTCCTCCTCCTCTTCCTCCTCCTCCTTCCCCTCTTCCCCCCTCCTGTTCCTTCCCATCTTCCTCTTCCCCCTCCCCCTCCTCCTGCTCCTTCCTGTCTTCCTCTTCCTCCTCCCCCTTTTCTTCCTCCTCCCCTCCCCCTCCCCCCTCCTTTTCTTTCTTCTCCTGGTCTCTATCAGGAACTGTGGGTCAGATCTAGAACCTTATGCATTCCAGCAATCTGCCACTGACCTATATACCCCCAGCCCAAGGATCTTTTTTTCTTAACTAGGACATCATTTAGTCTACTATCTGGCTGCTGTGTTCTCCCAGTGCTGAAGACTGAACTCAGGACACACATCTCTACTACCGAGTGTCACCCCCATCTTCCAGAACATTCGCTTTTACTCCTTGATTAGTAGTGTCTCTGTGATCCAGTACCTGGCAGATTTAACTCAGGGCAGAAAGATCCATAGCTTTAGACGGGTTTCAGTCGGGGGAGGGGAGGTCAGAATGGCAGGCACCACTCCATCTGCTGCAGTGGGTGCTGGAGATAAAGGTGTAGGAGCAGAGCAGGAAGCAGGAAGCTGAGGGATAGGGGCTAGGCCATCAAGGTGAAAGTCTCACTTTTAGTGACCCTCTTTCACCAGCTCAGTTCTACTCCTAAAGATTCCAGAGTCTCCCAAAACATCCCCAGCCATCGGGGAGCAAGCTTAAAAACAAACAAGCAAACAAGCAAAGCCTGCAGAGGACCTGTCAGAGTCAAACCTTAATTGGCTTGGCAGGACATTCACTGTAAGATTCTTTCTCGTTTCTCACACAGTCCCCTTTTCACAATTTGTCTGCTTATTTGATGCTTCGCAGAAATGGGATATAAGCTCTCCCGCCAGTTACACCTACCTTAGAAGTCTGACTGTGCCATCTAGCTATGGGACCTCAGGTGAGTTAGTGATACAACACTGTAAGCAACAGATCCCTTATCTTTGAAACAGGAGCGATGATTTTTTTTCCTTCAGGGATGACTTCAAAGATACTTAAACAACAACAAGAACAACAACAAAACAAACAAACAAACAAACAAAGCAGGAGCAGGCACAACAGCCTAGCGACAATATTAGCACTAACTCACACAGTTTGTTTATTGACGTTTCTTGAAATAGTCTTGTCATGTAGCTCAGGTTGGCATCAAAGTTGCAATCCTTCTGCCTCCACACTTGCTCCTCTTTCTGACTTTTTAAGGTAAGGTTTTCCCAGCGGGTGATCAATTGACTCCGGTCTTTCCAGGTCTAACCCAGTGCAACCCCCACTGTAAGCTGGCCACGAGGGGAGGGGAGACAGTGATGGACAGCAACTATTCAGCTGACTTTGTTTTTATTGATTTCTAACTTCCTCTGAATAGCCAACAGCTAGTTAAGTTTAAACCACTCCAAACCAGGACGTACCAGGGACTGAAGAGTGTTTCAGAGACGTTAGACAAGTAATCCAAAATATTGCATTTGCTCCGTGACCTGGACATGACAATGAACAAAACCAAGGGACTGCCAAAAGTGATGAGGTAGGTTTTGAGGAGAAGGGAGCTTTGTAGACGAAGCAGGGACCCATTTCCCAATTGCTGCCCAGATGCTTAGGACGCTGGAGCTGTGTGCAGGATTAAGGGTCCCAGTCTTCCCCAAAGAGCAGCCTGCGCCACCTAGAGGGTCTGAGGGCGGTTGCAGGTTTAGCTGAGCCAAGAGGAGTTCGGTTTCTATTGGTGAAAACTTTCTGTATTCGTTGGCAGCTCCTCTCGGCACCATCAGAAGTTCAGAGTTGGCACACCGAAGAAGTGATCCGGACCTGTCACTACCACGAGGCAAGGTGGCTATTAGGTGGATAAAACGGCCAGGAGACGTAGGTAAGCCGCGGTCCACGCGAGATTCTCTGACTTCAGCTCTGACCCATCCGAATAGTGGGGAAGCCGCAGCTTGGGAGTTGGGGGCGGGGAGCTCATTTGTGCCAAGTTTGTTTTTCGTGTTTATTACACCTAGGGGCGTTGGGACTGTGCGTCCGAGGGCAGAGTGGGTCCGTGAGGCGTGGGTCTAAGGCGCCCACTCGGTAGCGCGTCTCCGTGTTTCCGTGTTTCCGCGGGCAGCTTTCCTGGAGCTTTTCAGATCACGAGTGTTGCGGGCGGAGGGAAGCAAAGATAACTGGCGTCCCGGCAGCGTCCTGGCTGCATCCCGGTCCTAGCCGCGTGTCCTCAAGGTTCCGCGACGCAGTGACCCCTGAAGGCGTCCTGGAGCAGCGCTTGTGCTGGTGAGCTTTATTAGCCTGAGGGCAAGAAGCAAAGCACAGTGCAAATGAGGAACCTTGGGCTAAAGAGAGGTGACAGGGTGACCAGTGTTTCTGGAGGTGGTCAGGACAGTGGCTACTTGGGAGCGTAGAAAATTGTTTCTCGGGAGAGAAGAGGGCTTTTTGCGGGGTGACATTACGAAAGGAGTGCTATCTGAGGGAGGAAAGGGGCCAGGGGAGGGACACTGTTAGCCAGGCGTCCTCAATGGGGCATTAAAAAGACTGAACCAAGGTGGTCCCCGGGCTCTTCTCAATTCCCCAAAGACTCTTACATGAACCGTGAGAACCCCATCACATCCAACTGCTCTGGACTTGTCAAGGTGGCAGAAAAACATTTTGCCATTGTAAGCAAGCACACTCCACGTGAAGTCCAGCTACTTGCTGACCTTAAATTGAAGCAATTCCCTGAGCCGGTGAGGGATTACAGTGAATTCCCCAGGGAACTGAGAATGCTTGAGAAGGGATATTACTCTAAATGAGAACTTAGGTTCAAAAGAACACAAAACAAACAAACAAACAACAACACCCAAACCCAAAAACAAAGAACGTGTACTCGGGAGACGCCCCTATCACGAGCTACAGTGCCAAATGGCAGATCCTTCCGTTGAAGTTGTGGTTGGAGAGAGCAAAGGACTGGGACCCAGTTAGCAAACTTGGTGTTTCTTAGACAAGCCTCAAGTCCAAATAATCGTCATGGCACCTCCTTGACCCTCAGTCCTCCTGGTGAGAGGAGAGAACACGGGTTCCATTCCCTGGGGAGTTAGAAAGAATAATGAACGGAAGGGAGGGGGGTATCCTGGAAAAGCCTTCTGTGTGGCCTTTACGAAAAAGTGACTGGTGCTGTGGCCGCAGCGCCTGTCCTCAGTAGCCAGCAGAAGCTCCGTGCAAGTTGGTGTTTTCGAAACTCCGTGTGGCAAGGGTCAAAGCACGTCTGTTTCTCCATCCCCACAGCTCTCAGTTCCTCTTTGCTGCCTTGCCACCTGACCCTGCTCCTCACAGCCCTTTATTATTAGATAATAGGAACCGTGTCTTCTCATTCACGTCTTCAGGGTCTGTATAGAGTCTGGGAAGGGGTAAAAGGAACGCTGATGGTCATGGAACCTGAGGCCTAGACACGAGTAGTTTCATTCTGTATTCTTGCTTGATTTTAAAATTAGATTTTTATTTTATTTTATGTATTTATGTTTTGTCTGCGTGTATGTCTGTATACCATGTGTGTGTCTGGTACCCAAGGAGGCCTCAACTCCTCCAACTACAGATGGTAGTGAGTCACCAGGTGGGTGCTGGGACTTGAACTCACGTCCTCTGCCAGAACAGCACAGGCTCTTAACTACTAAACCATTTCTCCTTGTTTTTGTTTGTTTGCTTGTTTTTACACAGGCAAGAGTCTGTGGGAGCCATGGGCAAATGTTCAAGTAGAAGAAAGATTTTCTGATGGTAGGAAGCTAAGTGTTAAAGAGCCTCAGAGGCCTACAGGCCCATGCCTTGGTTCATCTGAATGCACATACAGAACATAAGAGGCAAATTTGAATAGTTTCCCTTGTCACTAAAAATAGATTCCTAAGTCTAATTGTAGAGAAACCGGCATGGTTGGTTGTGTGCCTGTTAACAGCTAAGCAGTTCTTCTTAAAGAACCGTTTATTCTGGAATAAACCTGAGCCGCACAGGTGCCTGTCATCCCATTACGTCTTCCCATCATGCCCCCAAAAAGGTTTCTGGCCGGTTTGTACATGTTAGTTAGGAGGCACTGAAGGGAGACTTAGAGGATGTGGGATAGATCAAGGGCTCCCTAACCATCTGTCCTGTGGCGAATGGGGACCTGCTCGGCAACAGTGGCGGCGATAATAGCAAGGCTAACTTAGAGAACGCTGTGTGCCGGACAGAAGCACGCGCGCTACAATTCAGTCAGTTCTCACAGCAGACTGGAAGTGAAAATGAAGCACAGAGAGAGTCTGTGCCTTGGTCAAGGTCACAGAGCTTGTAAATGTCTTATCTTGGTCCTAAAATCGCCTGACTGGGGTGTGTGTGTGTGTGTGTGTGTGTGTGTGTGTGTGTGTCTGTCTGTCTGTCTGTCTGTCTGTCTGTCGCAAGTGTGCGCCCTCTGCCCTAGGCTTTACCCCATACACTGAGGTAGCCTAGGGGTTGAGAATGGAGGCTCTGAAGCACATGCTTTCAGGCTATAATTCTCCAAAGAGTCATGGAATGGCTGCGCGCTCATTGGCTCCTCCCCCCTCAGTTTTCTCATCCGTGAATGATGAGAATGATGATATTCCTATATTGAGTGGATGCTGTGTTTACCAGAACATGAAGTATGAACTGAAAAGAAAAACCACTTCTTAGGGGGGGAAGGAGGTTTCAGATTTGGTGGTTTTGTCATGTGGCATCTGGGTAACACCGTAACACAGCAGAACATGAAACCATTCAAAAGAACCTGACTGGCCCAGCACTTAGACTGAAAACAATCAATCTCTCTCTCTCTCTCTCTCTCTCTCTCTCTCTCTCTCTCTCTCTCTCTCTCTCGATTGGATCTTTTGGCTTTATATTTATTAAGAGAAAAGTGCACAGTAACCTCCAAGGCGTGTGTCTAAATACTGTCTAAGTGTCTAAGGATGACTTCAGAAGAAAACTGCTATATAGAAAAAGTGAGTGGGAAATGGGACAGCCCTGGGTGACTGAAAGGTGATGGGTCCACTTGCTTAAAGACCCAGATGCTGAAGTGATGGAGGACAAGTGTGTTCCAGGTAGGATAGGGAGGTCAGAGAGGTCATAGGTAATATGTGTAGATGTTGAGAGTCTTGCTAAAAATGTTTACTTATAAGAAAATTAAATCATTTAATTAAAATTAAGTGGGAAAAATTTCCACTTAAAAGTAGAAAGGATGGTGTAACAAATAGCTTTGTCTTCTACCAACGCTGGCAGTTACAATGTGGTTAACAATGTCTCCCCTTTCGGCACTATTTGAAAGCAATGAGAGAAATTCTGCTGTTTTTAAGTCTTTCTGTATGTACTTCTAAAAGATAGGCACCTAGCCAAATGCACCACAGTGCTTAGCGTTGGGGCCTTGTTTCCTCCCTATTAACCAGGTCAGAGACTCATTCCTATAGTTGCGGTTTGAAAGATGGGGTACATGTGTGAGCATGTAGGGGTGCTTGAGGGACAGGGTCTGTGACAGCTATCTATTGATGATGTCTTCTTCGCCATCCTTTTCCTCTCCGACAGTGCTGCTGTGGTGATCCCACTTTCACTTCTCCTCCTTCTGTTTGCTGTTTTAGGCACACACATTCACCCTCCCCCTCATACACTCTACTTCTCTTTCCTGCCCTCTCCCACCGCGCCAGGACATCTGCTGCCTCATTGTTGGCGTTCTTCTGACCCTTTTTGATCCACCAGTTCTCTCTAGTCTTCCTTAGGTCTTCTTGAAGGAAGAGGGACATTTTTTCCTGTTTCAATACAAAAATATCATTACTGAGACCAGTATAAAGTTCAGAAACCATTTGACTCCTGTTCCTGGTACAGTCAATGGGCTTTAGTGGGTGTCACTACCATTGTTGCTTTTCAACACTTTGTTCACCTCAGAAGTAAATGTTACCTTTTAGTTGGCTTCTTTTCTCTCTCCTCCATTCTAAGAGCTGCTGGTCTACCCTGTCTCTGTGGATTCATCTCTTTAGAACATTTCATATAAATACTTTTTTGGTGGGATTTAAATCATTTCATTTTAGTTTTTAAAAAAACGTATTGATTCCTTGTGAGTTTCACATCAAGCTCCCAAGTCCCAGTCATCTCCCTGTGCCCTCATATCCACCCTTTACCCTTGCAACGTCCCTCTCCCTGCAATTAACACACACACACACACACACACACACACACACACACACCTTCACCATCACCACCACCACCACTACCACCACCATTAACAACCGAAACCAAACCAACCAAACAAACAACAAAAAAAGGGCATAGACGACATCTCGCCGTGGAAAGCTGTAGGATGCCACAGCGTGTTTCACAGTGTATCTCTCTATCCACGTATCTTCACTTGCAAATGTTCATTGCAATGGGTCTAGTTCAAGATCTCTGGCTTCCGTGACCCCATCAATATTGGATCCTCACCAGGATTCCTCTGGGTCATTGCTGCTCTGTCATAGAGATCCTGCAGCTTTGGACTGGCCCTTTCACAAGTCCCAGCTCTATGCAGGTGATGTAGATCTTGGGATGCACCAACTCAGAGCCCTGGATCTGGGCCTCGGTGGCAGCTGATCTGCTCAGCGCATTGGCTCTCCCTTATCCACACCACCAGAGCAAGTTCTCCAGCACTGCTCTAGTGAGGCCACCCAATGCCATCATTGACAGGAGTCAGGGTCAGCTCTCTTGCCCTCAGGCAGGTTCATCTGTGTCCCATCGACTAGGGCCAGCCCTACTGGGCTGCTCTGCTCTCCTGAGTGCCGCAGCATCAAGGGACAGGGCCAGCTTAGCCATTCTCATGACCCCAGGGCTGGCTCACCCACACCTCACCATCAGGGCCAGCTCCACTGTGCTGCCTGGATGAGGTACAGGACCCAAGTGCTGCCACAGGTGAGAGATGCCAACTTTCCTGAGTGCTGCAGCAAGTGAGGGGCGGGACCAGTTCTGCAGAGCCCCGGACACCCAGTGGTCTACTGCAGCTGCATTGAACAGGCGGTCCCCATGTTCTCTAGTGATAATATGAGCCCTGGGTATTGACACCGAAACCTGCTGTTGTATGGCCACCGACCCGGACATGGCCCTCGGTGGAACAGCTTGTGCTAGGACTTCATGGTGGCCCCAGGTGGCAGGGATGGCCACTCAGAACAGGCTGCTCCTCTCCCGCCTCGAGTCTCCAGTTTCATCTCGCTTCATGATGCTCAATGAGTTCTGCCTCTTTCTCTCTCATCTGACCACCACATGCTCACACACTGTGGTAGCTCCTGCTGCAGGCTGCCCACGGGCTGGCGTGACATCCTTTGTGTTGCATGGTGTGGTGGCAAGCGGATGTCGACAGCTGGCCTGTGCCTCGTGCTGGAGGGCAGGTCTATGGGAGGCATGCAGGTCTGCAGGTCTCTGTCTTCCTCTTCTCATGCTGCACTGCATGCGGGTAGGGGGGCTCTGTGTGTGTACGGCCTGTCCTTGCCTTGGGTTGGAGAGGTTTGTGGGAACCCACACACACTTCGTGGTGTAGCGGAATGCAATGCAAGTCTCTTTCTCCTTCTGTACTGTGCTGCCTGGATTTGATTTGGTTTGGTTTGGATTTTTTTTTAAGGTGTTTTAGGCATAAAACAACCTGGGCCACCAAGCCGGGCATCAAGTTAGGAAGAACAAAGGACTGCTGTCTGCTCTGCCCCTGACTGATATAAGAGCATTGTCAGGGTTCCTTATGTAAATACTTATGAACGGGAAATGTCTTTTGTGACTGACTTCTGTTCCTTGGCTCATTCATGAGGGAATTAATTTCTAATTATGGCTACGCTCTATTTTACGGTGTGGTTACAGAACTCTTTGTTTATGGATTCATCGGTTGGTACACATTTGGAGTGTTTCCTCTTTTGTCGTGATGAGTAAATGCTGCTCTAATATTCAAGTGAGAGTTCTGTTGAACATCCCTTCTCGTTTCTGTAAAAAGAGAGTTTTTCTTCCCGGCCCCAAGCTCTCAGAATAACAACTCTGAGACTCAAAGTTTATCTACAAACACCTACGTCATAAGCTTTGGTTGTTCCCCAAGTAGATCATAACTTAACATCCCTTCTATCTAAGTTCTGCCGTGTGGTTGTTACCTCTCCTCAGCTCCCGTGCTTCTGACCTCCATGCTCCCAGGCTCGGTGCTTGGCTCTATCCCAGAATCCTTTCTGCCCACCACGTGTCCCTTCTATTCTACCCTTTCCTATAGGCCATAGGTTTTTTTTGACAAGTGACATAACCATACAGTATAAAGGAGATTTCCCCTATACATTTCTTATAGATATGTACATATAAGAATTCCTACATTCGGCTGGAGAGATGGCTCAGAGGTTAAGAGCACAGGCTCCTCTTCCAGAGGTGCTGAGTTCAATTCCCAGCAACTACGTGGTGGCTCACAGCCATCTGTAATGAGACAGCGACAGTGTCCTCACATATATAAAATAAATAAATAAATAAATCTTTAAAATAAAAAGAATTCCCAGACTGAATGGTAGGTTTGTGTTAACTTTGATGATACGCCAAACATTTTCCAACATGGCTCCTCATTTATTTCTCTCATTTATGAAAATCTAGACTGTCTTTCAAGTACGAGTATCAACTCAAATGTTTCTAGGGTATAGATATTCGTCAACGTCTTATTAAGTTTTTGATTATGTCCAGGTTTATTTCTTGTTTCGTGTTGGGTGTTTAGGTTTGCTTGTTTTTGAGACTTGTTACGAGTCTTGCTACACAGTATATAGCTCAGGCTGGCCTCAGACTTAGGACTCTCCTCCTGCCTCTGTCTCTTGACTGTTGGAGGCTGTTGACTATACCATTGCTTTCCAGGTAGAACATTTAACATGGAACGTTACTCATGCCGTGGCCTCCCACTCCTGCAGTGGTCTCCTGATCCTTGGCTCATTCGTGATGGTATTCATTTCTAATTATGGCTCAGCTCTACTCTACGGTATGGTTACAGGACGCCTTGTTCATTGAAAAGCAAGAATAATTATTTGTTATTTTCACGTGTACTTTATGATTATGTAGTATGTTAAAGTAGCTGAAAAGTATGAGGCATATAAATGAAACTCTTTCCTTGTGAGGAAGCAGAGAATGAATCCTGAGCTACACCAAAGCTCCTTTAAATTTTATTCTGGGACAGAATCTTGACACATTGCCCAGACTGCTCATCTGCTTAGAATTATCAGCCTCTTGAGTAGCTGGGCTGACAAGCACGTGCCGCCATGCTCAGTGAGTGCTTCAGTTCTTGATCTCGCTTTTATCATTGCTGCTTGGGACAAGGTCTCACAGTGTATGTGGCCCACACTGACCCAGAGCTCATCTCATAGAGCAAATTATCCTGTAATTTAAGATCCTCCTGCTTAGCCTCCCAGGTGCTGAATTTCTAGGCATGAGCTACAAATCCCATCCTGCATTAAAATTCTGCATTTTAAAATAAATCTGATAGGAAAGTTCTTAAGGTTGCAGTCCCCAGGAAATGGAGGGTTTCTTGTTAAGGTCACCAGCATGGGCCAGGTGAATCCACATGGAAGGAGCTTTGACTTAGGTGTCAGCCTCTCCTTTTGTCCTGTTCTGCTGACCACCAGGGTAAAACTTGGGTTAAGTCCCCTCTCCACCCGTCTCATTTCTCAAGGTGATACATTAGCCCCTGAGCTCTCATGAGTTTTCCCTGAGCAAACAGTGGGAAAGAGAATGTGCCATGGCCGTGGGAGGTTGGTCACTTGAGGATCTTGGGAGACTCTGTGTTCTTTAGAACATCTGCTATCCTCCAATTCTCGGGGCCGTTTGTCATTGTGCCACCACGCCTGTTACTTGTCTATCATTGCTCCTTGTGCTTCTGACAGCAAACCTACGGCACTATTAGCAAATCCCTATGACTCACCATTCGAACAGAGCATCTATGACATCACCCAGCACTACTGCAGTAAGACACTATGTCCTTCCTGCTGACCTGGGTATAGGAGAATGTTCACCTGTTTCCGTAAAGCTCTGACCCTTGAAAATCTCTGTTTACTTTGATCCTGGATGCTACACAGACGCTTGGACTTTTTGTCGCTGGTCATCTTAATGTTTTCAGTTCAACATGAGAGTCAAGTCTGTTAGCATATGTGGGGTGTGAATCTTTGTTGAAGTCACTGTCTGAAGGGAAGTAGACCTGGAGAGAAACTGAAGAGGGTATAGGGAAATGTCCCCGAATTTGATCATATGCTACATTTGAAGATTTACTCACTTTTAACCACATTTGCCTACCAGAGGGTGTGTCTAGTAAAACAACAGGAAATGGGTCATAATGAATTTTCTTTGTGAGGATGTGGACCTTGTATGCTCTTGGTGGTAATGAAACAGCACTGCCGTCATGGGAACACTATGGGGGTCAGCCAACGTTGTAAACAGAACCACCAAATGAGGCAGATGTCTTATTTATGGGTAAATATCCAAAAGAAGTGAAATCATCATGCCGGAGACATCTGCACTCCTTTTTATCATGGCTATTCAGTGTAGTCAAGATTTGGAATCAATTTAAATCTCCATTAATAGATGACTAAATTTTAAAAATACAGTATAAACACACACACACACACACACACACACACATACACACACAGAGCAGAATATAGTCAACCTAAAAGAGGATGAAAATCTTGTCATTTTTGGCAACATGCATAAATTCAGGGGTACAGTATGTACCAGTCGAAGTAAACCACTCAACAAGAAAAATACCATATACCTCACTCTTATATGAAATAGACCATCACACAGAAGCAGAGAGGCGGAGGGTGGTTGGCAGGGGCTGGAGGATGGAGAGGAATTGGGCAGATGTCCAGTTTCACTTAGACAGGAAGAATAAGTTCAAGGGATTTGTTCAACAACATTGTAACTATAACTAATGACTAATGTGTTAAATGCCCAAGTGTCATAGTTATTTTCTATTACTGTGATCGAACACCATGACCAAGGCAACTTATAAAGAAAGCATTTAATTCAGTTTATGGTTCAGAGGGTTAGACCATCTGATGTTAAATGTCTGAACAAAAGAACACCCAAGAGCTCACATTCTCATCTGCAACCACAAGGCAGAGAGTGAACACTGGGGATCACAATAAACCTAAAAGCCTCAGTAACATACTTCAACAAGACCACACCTCCTGATCCTTCCCAAACAGTTCCACCCACTGGGAACTGAGTGTTAAAATATATGAGTCTGCAGGGCTCATATCACCATACCATGCATACAAAATATAATGAGGATGAGTGCTGGTTAGTTTTTCTTCAATTTAACGCAAGCTAGAGCCATCTGGGAAAAGTCTTCACTTGAGAAGATTCCTCTATCAGATTGACCTGTAGGCGAGTCTATGAGGACGTTTCTTAATTAATGATCGGTGTGGGAGGACCTAGCTCACAGTGCATGGTGCCATCCCTGGGAATGCGGTTTTGGGTTTATAAGAAAGAAAACTGAGTGAGCCATGGAAGCAAGCCAGTAAGTGGCGTTCCTCCATGCTCTCTTGCTTCAATTTCTGCTTCCAGGTTCCTGCCTTGATTTCCTGCCCTGACTTTTTTTCATGATGGGCTGTAAGCTGAAACCTCTTTCCTTCCTGTGTTAGTCAGGGTTTCCTAGAGGAACATAACTTATGGAATGAAACATATGTGTTTCTGTGAAAAAAATGTACAGCTACTGTTACAGGCTGTGGTCCAGATAGTCCAACTGTGGTGATCTCCTGATGGAAAAGCCAAGAATCCAATAGTTGTTCAATCCATTGATGTCCTTGGTATATGCCGGAGTCCTGCAGTACTGGGTTCTGATAACAGTGAGAAATTGCCTCAGCAGCAGGATAGATGAACTTGCCATCGAGAGCAAGGGCAAGCAGGCAAAAAAATAAAAGCCTTTTACTTCCATGTTCTTTTATGTAGACTGGTACCAGAAGTCATGGTTCAAAATTAGAATGAGTCCCGTCTTTAAATAATCCAGGTGTATGGTGGGTCTTCCACATCAAATGATCCAATCAAGGAAAGGCATCGCTGGTGTGTTTGGGTTTTAGTTGGTTCCAGAGGTAGTCAAGTTGACAAGCAAGATTAGCCATTGGACTCCTCCCATTGTTTTAGTCATGGTGTTTATCACAGAAGTATAAAACAGACTAGAAAGGAATGTCTGTGCTGGTTCTCTCAATTTAGCTATTCCGTAATGTGGACATATTTTAAAACATTCGACCATCTTCCATGAATACATGCCTAGTCTTTTTAGATTTATTTATTTGAATTTATGCATGTATGTGCACCACGTGTGTACCTGATGAATCCTCTGGGGCTGGGGTTATGGATGGGTGTGATCTGGGAATTGAATCTGCATGCTCGGCAATAGTGACAAGTGTGCTCACTGCTGAGCCATTTCTCCAGGCCATACTTCTGTTTCAATTAAAGGTAGATAGTAAAATAAATAAAGACTAGCTAAAATAAATAAAGATGAGTAAAATACTTTATCTTTCACCATCAGGTCTGTTGTTATGATTTCTGCTCTCCAACACCTTTATTCTAAGAAAATGGCGGGGCTGGGGATTTAGCTCAGTGGTAGAGGCACAAGGCCCTTTCGGTCCCCAGCTCCGAAAAAAGAACAAAAAAAAAAAAAAAAAAAAAAAAATGGCTAGGCATTTAAGCAATGATAGGATTTCTTCTAAAGGGTAACATCTATTCTTTTTTAAAACATGTATTCTTCTCTCATATATTACATCCCAACCACAGTTTCACCTTTATTCCTCCCAGTCTTTCCTTCCCACCTCCCCTCTCCCCAGAATCCACTCCTCCTCCATTTTCCTTCACAAAAGAGTAGGCATCCCAGGGATCTCAATCAGACACTACATAGCTGGTTACAATAAGACTAGGCACACATACTTCTAAAAAGGCTGGAAGAGATGACCCAGTAGGAGGAAAAGAGTCCCAGGCGGGCAGAAGAGCCAGAGACACCCCCACTCCCACTGTTAGGAGAGCTGCTGGGTCTGGCATGGCCTTGGTAGGGATGGAATGACATGGTTTCTGCCATTGGGACAGGGCCAGCAGGTGTGGGCCTCCACCGGTATCAATGGCTGCTGAGGGTTTAAAGCTTGTTTGTATATATTATACATATTTTGCACTCCTCAGTCAAAGAAATTCCTCCCTGTTACCATTGATGACACCATGATAATCAGAGACAGCATGAGTCCTTTAGGCGTGGTTGATTTCGAGAAAAATAGTAAATGCCGGTATCATCAGGAGAGCCCTTAAGGCTGTGGGAAAGAGCTCTAAAAAGTATGGGTTCAAAAATATTTAATTTTTCAAAAAGAAAGGATGTGATATGAATTTTACGAGGGGCTTCACGAAGCTAAAGGAACAAAAGCGGCGGTGCTGTGAACCAGTACTGGGTCCTGTGAAGGTTACTAAGGGAGGGGATGAAGAGATTTAGGGAGTGGTGATCGCAGGAGATCCCACCCACATACGTATTTGTTTATGTTTACAAAGGCAGGCAGATTCCTGAGTTCAAGGTCAGCCTGGGACAGAGCAAGGTTAGGCCCAAGTGTGGTAGACATGGTAACAGCAGGACTGGGTCCCACCCAGCTAGTTTATTGGCCCTGTGTAACAGAGGCAGGCAGATCTCTGAATTCTTTTGCAGTGTTAAAAGAAAATATGTGTTTGCTGTCTCCTAAGAATTAAGGGACTGAGGTTACTGGATGCTGATTCATAGGATAATCAAAAGGAAACCCAAAGTAAATAACTGGAATAACTGGACTGGATATGTACAATAAAGACGGGGTGCAATAAAGACGGGGTGCAATATGATCTACAAGAGATGAACTAGCCAGAGAATTTTTTAGAATAACAAGAGAGCTGCTTGGAGAACTGTCACAATCAGAACTGAACTGAGAGAGAGAGAGAGAGAGAGAGAGAGAGAGAGAGAGAGAGAGAGAGACAGAGACAGAGAGAGACAGAGAGAACTGTCTGGAGATCTCTAGATAAAACAGAGAGAAAACACACTGGAAAGCTGTCTTGAGCAGAACATAGGCTTGGACTCACAATTAGACTTCAGGTCATCTGTTTTCCCTGTTCCCAGACACCCCTTCCTCAGAACCCCTCTCTAAGCTGAGGCTGGTCCTTGGCAAAGACCCACAAAACCACAAAGATACACAACTATAGTATGTATGTAGAGGACCTAGCTCAGACCATACAGGCTCTCTAGCTGTTGCTTCAGTTTCTGTGAGCCCCTTTGAGCTCTTCTTAGTTGATTCTGTGGGCTGTGTTCTTATGGTGTCCTCAATCTCTCTGGTGCCTACAACCCTGCCTCTCCTTCTTCTGAGGGGTTCTCTGAGCTCTACCTAATGCTTGACTGTAGGTCTCTGTGTCTGCTCACAGTTGCTGGATGAAGCCTCTCTGATGGCAATTATGCTAGGCTCCAATCTGTGATCACAGCAAAATATAATTCGAAATCATCTTATTGGATTTTCCCCCAGTCATGTTTGGCTCTATTCTAGGTCCTTACCTCTGGTTCTTGGCTATCCAGGCAGTGTCAGGTGCGGGTTTTCTCTCACGAATAGGCCTTAAGTTGGACTGGTCATTGGTTGACTAAGATCATGTTCTTGACCAACGAAGCAGAGTTGGGCATGAATTCCATCTCATGGAGTGGGGAGGTCATTGTTGTAGATCACAGTTTTAAACCTTTCTTACTATGAACTCTAGTTAGTCGGGGTGGAGGCTGTAGTCAGGCACCAGCTGGACTTCTGTGTCCAGTGAGTTATATAACTGCTGTCTTCAGCAACAGGCCTTACTCAGTCTGTGGAGAGCCTCCCTTAGCCTTGGCACTTACTTGGGTTGTTTGAAGGTTTCTATGGGGCTTCTTAGGTCGTCATCCATGGCTGTCACCCATACCTGGTGCTGGAGGTTTCACTTGCTGGCGAGAGATGTCTACTTGGGGGCTTTTTCTCTCCAGATATTTGGTGATTCTATTCAGATTTCTTTCATACAGTATGCACGGGCATCATTTCTTCTCTAGCCCTGCCTTCTGTTTCAGAGACCACTCCTCTCTCATGAGTGTCACTCTGCCACTGCTCGCCTGTGATTTTAGGTGTGCTGATGCACTATGTATCTGTTCAGTTCTAACCTAATTGAGCAAAGCCAGCACTTACTGGCCATTTGTGTGACGTGAACAATGGAAAACCCTGAGAAACCCCTAGAGAGGAAGTCTGTGTTTGCTTGGTGATCTCTGGTCATGTCTCCATACAGAATGCTTGTGAGTAAGGCTGACCTGTCTTAACTTCAAACTTGTATCTGTTTATAGAAAACACTGTGAGTTGGTCATGGTGCACACACCTATAATCCCAGTCCTAGGGAGGCCGAGGAAGAAGTGTCAGAAGTTCGGCATCAATCTAGACACACACTTAATGCGACCCTGCTCAAAATGCAAGAAAACAACGAACAGTTGGGGAATGTTACCATTTGAAATTGTTCAGGCTTCACGTACTTCACTCACGTAATCATCTCCCCCATCCCCCACTATATAAGCAAGTACAGCGTACAGAGAATTAAGGGAATAAACTGTCACTTACTTACATAGTTCTATCCTCCAGGGAATAATGGGGTCATTCTGAAATATGGACTCAAGAAAGACCTGAGCCATTCTTTACTTATCTTTACTTGTCTGAGAAACAAACAAGTCAAGAGAAGTCACAAGACTATGGTGAACAACAGAGTTCACCATACAGAACCGAAGTTCATGTACACTATAGAAAGTGATAAGAAATTAAGATGAGGAGCTGGAGAAATGTCTCGGTGTATAAGGGCAGTCTTTCAGAGAGCTGGGGATCAGTTCCCAGCTTCCATACAGTGGACCACGACTGCCTGTAACTTATGTTCCAGGGATCTGAGGCCTTCTTCTGACCTCCACAGGGACCAGGCATACACATGGTGAACAGACTTACATGCACATGAAATATCCATGCAATAAAAATAAATATATATACAATCTAAAAAAGGAAGTTAAGATGATTATAAAATAATCTTTAAGTTACACTGTTGAAAGAGAATGAAGGAGCTGAAGGGGATTGCAACCCCATAGGAAGAACGACAGTATCAACTAACCAGTTCTCCCAAAACTCCCAGGTTCTAAACCACCAACCAAAGAGTATATAGCGGGTGCCCATGGCTCCAGCCAGATACTAGCAGAGGATGGCCTTATCAGGCATCACTAGGAGGGGAGCCCCTTGATCCTGTGGGTGCTCGATGACCCAGGGTAGGGAAATACTAGGGCACTGAGGCAGGAGTGGGTGGGCAGGTGGGGGAACAGCCTCATAAAGGAATTGGGGAAGGGCAGGGGATAGGAGTTTGTGGAAGTGAAACTAGGAAGGGAGATAACATTTGAAATGTAAGAAATAAAATAACCAATACTAAATGAAAAAGGAAAGAGAATAAGATAAATTATAGAATATGTTCATTATAAAATTATGATTATCTGAATGAGAATAGCCCCATTAGGCTCATATCTTTGAATGCTCCGTGAACAATTTGGGAAAGATTAGGAGGAGGTGTGTCACTGGGAGTGGGTTTTGAGGTTTCAAAACCTCATAGCAGGCCCAATCTGTCTTTCTGCCCACTGTCTTTGGATCAGAATGTAAAGCTCTCAGCTATTGCTCTAGCACCGTGCCTGTCTGTTTCCAGCCAATGATCATGGACTTGAAAGATAAAAGTTTTAAAGTTGCCCCCCTAGACACAAAGTTTAGAGCAGAAAAACAAAAACAGGTTAGGCCCCAGAATTGCATGTTCCAAAAAGCCTCTCCTAGGGCTATAGAATGGATAATTACATTGGCTGGCTCAACAGCTTTCTCCCAGAAGCTAGGTGACCATAAATCTTAGAGAACAATCTTGAGAAACAGGAAACAACTTCTCCTAGGAACTAGGGGACCATGAAGTTAAACAATCTGAGAAGTAGGAGACAGCTTCTCCTAGGAAACAATCTTGGGGGACAGAGAGTTCTTCCTTGTGCTCCCTTTAAATACCTCTTCTCCCAGCCTCTCGGGTCGAACTCCACTGCCCCTGCGTGATAATCGAGTCTCGACCCCAGTGCACTGGTTGCTATCGATAAACCTCATGTGATTACAACAAGGACGGTCTTGTGTGAGTTCTTGGGGGGTTGCGTCATCCCGAGACTTGAGTGAGGGTCTCCCCACTCCGGGGGTCTTTCAGACTAACTCTCTAGAACTGTAAACAAGCCTTCAGTTAAATGCTTTCTTTGATAAAAGTTGACTTGGTTAGAGTGTATCTTCACAGCAGGAGAACAGTAACAAAGACAGATACAATGTGTATGTTTGAAAAAGAAGGCAAAACAAACCTTTGGATCCGATGTAGGTGTGATCATTCATTGCAAAGTATTTGAGAGTAATAGGATGGCGGTCATCATCTGTGGGACCAAAGAAGTGTTCATGGGGCATTGAGTGTTGGGAATTTTTTTTTTCTGGGGTTCTGTGTTTGGGGCAGGTAAAGGCTATTCCTGGTTGTCAACTTACTAGATCTGGAATGAACTACAATCCAGAATTGGGGGGCACACCCGTGATCCAGATCTTGAGGCTGGAAGACACAAGTTTCTGACCTGGAACTTGGCATGGAGATCTTGAGGCATAGTGGCTATGAAAAGCTTAGGTCCAGACAAGGTAGCACACGCCTTTAATCCCAGAAGACTGAGGCAAGGAGATCTCTGAGTTCAAGGTCAGCCTGGGACAAAGTAAGTCCCAGATCTAGGCGTGGTGGTACACACCCTTAATCTGAGCCATACCTTCTGCTGGAGACCTACTTACGGACATTGGAAGAAGGAAAAAGATTCTTCACCTGCTCACATTTACTTGCCAGCATATATCTGTTGGAATCCACTTCTACAGAGACCAACTGAAGACAACCAGCCTCATGGGACTGAGCAACTACTGGATTCTTGGATTTCCCATCCACAGTGGACCATTGTTGGGGAGTTGACTATAGACTGTTAGTCATCATAATAATTCCACTCAAGATAGAGAGACATTCCATAGGTTCTGTGACTCTAAAGAACCCTGACTAATATAGGGCATTTTATAGGAATATAGTAATCATGTCCTTTTGTAAATTAAATCCAAAGTTACCAAGCAAGAAAAGATGCATGGCAAAGAGAAATTGAAACACAAGGTGGGATTTGAGTAAGAAGGAACGTGGAACTCTTAGGGGCAGTAAGCTCTGGCAGTTATCATGGGTGTCTTGTCCTGTGCTCTGCTTCGTCTGCATTAACACAGGACCTCCAAATAAGTCACAGAAGTAGAAAGAATTCTTAGAACGATTTTCACATGTAGTTTCTTTTGGCATATTTGAATGCATATCTTAATATCAACATTGGTGAGAAAAATGTTTCTATCTTTTTGAGGCATTCACTTCTACTGTCCCAGTAATTGGACAACTACATCTACCAAAGAAGGCTTTCATCTCTTGACTTTATTTCCAATTTATTGGTTATGTTCATCTGCTCCATAAGCATGTATTGATATCTTACATGCAACCAAAGACATAGGGATATGATGTGGCAGAGCACAGATAAAACCATTGAGTTTATAGTAGGGCAGAAGACTCATTGGAAGGAACTGGAAAGAATCAGGAAGTGAGTTTTCTGTGAGGAAAATTGAACAGAGTGACATAGTAGGGGGAGATCAGGGACTTGCCTTTAGGTAGGAGACACTTCCTTAAGTAATTCATGAACTAAGGCATGCATAAGAAGAGAGGGACAGGCTACGTTCACTTGGAGAGGAACGCTTTAGGCTAGAGGTGAGCTACAGCCTTTAGGGTGGTGAAAACCAAGAGTCCAAGAGCTTCTTGTGTTGTTGTGGCTTACAGAGGCTGAGAAAAGATAAATGAGAGATCTTCAGGGCCAGGACCACGTCAAGCTTTAAGGACATGGTAAGGAGTGAAGCCACTGGGGTTTGACTGGGGGAATGAGATGTCAGTTTAGGTTTGTAAAGGGTCTCTTTGAATGCCTGAGATTGTGGATGGGTAAGGCAGAAAGAGAAAGACTGCTTTCTACTGTGATGTCTGTATCCAAGAGGAAGAAGACAGTAGCTTAGAGGAATGCGCTGGTTCTAAGCTTACAGAGGGATAAAAGATGGAGATCCAGGAAAGAGCACAGGGTCACACATGGATCCTATATCTTAGGCTCAAGTGATTCAGAAATATTCTTCCTGGGATAGGGAAGGTAGGGGAGGAGCAGATTTGGGGTGTCTCAGAGTCTGATTTAGGCGTATTAAATTGAGAGTCACTGGGAAATGTCAAGTAGATAATTTGGTAGACTGACCTGGAGTCTGGGGTTGTGGGGAAGTCAGGTAGAAAGGTGCGTGTGGGAGTCAGCTCCACACAGGGGGATTTAAACCTCTAGAGCCAACTCTCATGGTCACGTACACCTGCATGTGGTGCTCTTTCCTGTCAACTGGATTGGACAGGACAAAGCCCTGGGTGTGTCTGCGACACAGTCTTCATAAAGGATTAGATCTTGAGGGTTTTCACTGAATCCATGGATTAACCCTCAGATGGATTCAAAATTTGAGTTGATTATGGGAAGATGGTGTTGGTTGAGAGAAGCAGGAGACTGAAGGTTTGCCTGTGAAAGGCATGTCCTGCCCAGGCTCTTGTCTCTGACTTTGCCACATACTTCCACAGCCATGATGTGCTGGGTCACTCCACCCCATAACATGAATCATGTGACCAAGGACTGAAGTTGCTTTTCTCTCAGGTATTTGGTCACAAGGACAGAAAGCTAATCCCATATGCTGTGGCACTCTTCACCTGGGATAAACTTGCCCAGTGGACTGCATCTGTGTGAAGGCTGACTTGGATGGACTCTTTCTCACTGCTCTCAAAGATGGATGATAAAAAAAATGTTTGCTGGGCCTGGAGAGATCATGGCAAAGGGCTTCTCAACATTTCAACCATCGTTGCATCGACTACAGCTGAAATCAGTCAGAACCATTTAAAAGATGAGTTCTAGATTCATAGCATTGTTTTAAAAATATTGGTAGCTAGTGCTAAATTCTGATAGGTCCTGGATGTTCAAGTTAAGGTGTGTGGCTTGGCACAGAGGGTCTAGTGGCTGTCTTTTTCCACTCTATTGCTCGCTTTGCTGTGATGCTAGAGTGAACCCCATATAAGGTGATGTAAACGTGTCTTTACTTTCACATGGCAATGCCCATTGTTGATTTGACAGGTAATTTTATCATAATGCTTTTGATATATTGCTATTTTCATTACGAGGTTGATCTTTGTGGCTTTTTCAATTAAGTTCACACTTGTAAAAATGTTTTTTAAAAAGATTTATTTATTTTTTATATATAAGTATACACTGTTGCTATCTTCAGACACACCAGAAGAGGGCATCAGATGGTTGTGAGCCACCATATGGTTGATGGGATTTGAACTCAGGACCTCTGGAAGAGCAGTTAGTGCTCTTAAACACTGAGCTCTCCAGTCCATAAAAATGTTTCTAATTCTTGCATCAAACTCTCTAGGCTTACAGCTAGTGGTTTGCTTTGTTTTGTTTCTGGGTCTGATTGATTGATTGATTCATTGATTAATCAATTAATTTATTTATTTCTTGCACATAGAATGAGACACAAAGAAATGATGTTTGTTTGTTTTTTGTTTTGTTTTGTTTTTTGTTTCTTGACAATAATATCTAACCAAAAACCATGACTGGACTCTTTATTTACCTGGAACGATTCTTGCTCATTGCAGATAAACTCTTCAGACCTCCAGCTGGCCATGTGATGAATTCAAGGGTCTCACCCAGCGGTACAACGGCCACTGGAGAACTGAGTTTTGAGCACGTTCACTCCACACCTGGAAAGATGGTGTCCCAATCCACAGGCCAGCAAGACTATCCTATGGACTCCTGTGAAAGGACCAGCCGTGCCTTTCAGGACGCTGATGGCTTGCCCAGTGTCCTGGACACCGACCAACCTGCTTGCCAGTTAGATGTGAGGCTCATAAGACACAAAGCTTCCTGGATCAACCCACTGTGTGTGCAGCAGCCGCTTCGAGAATCAGGCCTCCAAAGACCAACGGCGCAGAACAGTGAGAACCACGTGGAAGTGGACACTCCCTCGCCCTCGGACCTTTCGATATTGCCCCAGAGGGACTCCCTGGCTGAGGTGTCATTGTCTGAGAATACTGCTGATGTCATCTGCAGCAGCTCTGCTTATTGCTCCTGGGGAGAGAAGGGTGACTTCTTCCTGGCCACAGAAGAGCAAGAGGCTCATCCCCAGCAGAAGTCTCTGCTCAAAAACCCCAAGGCTGTGGCCACTTCCCCATTCTCTAAGGACAGTGTCCATTCTGAGTCTCCTCATTTGACAGCTTCTACGGATGATGGTAACTTTATCTGGTGACTTCCTTTATACTTCTCCATGTATGTGTTTGTCTGGGCTGACTTACCTATTGTCTTTGCCATGAGAAATGAAGTTCATGGTCTTCAACCTTGACCCAAAACCAATGTGTGAGCTCATCTCACGTTAGCACCATCCCAACTCAAGGCAGAAGAGAATTAGTGACCAAGGGATAACGGGTCTGGGCACCACTCTGCTTCATCTTGCCTTTTCCTCTATGTTCAGGTCTTTCCCAGCTTCCTGTTTTTGTTTAAGAAGACAAACCAGCAATTTAGTTTCATCCACAGTGGCCTTCTAGTTACAGTGGCAGGGTTGTTGGCAGAGATGGTGAATGGCCCCCACAGTCAATCCCCCAAAACGTTTACCAACCCCAGCCAAGAGGTCCCCGGTTTTCCATTTCAGATCGACTTTGTTCAATGGGAGTATCAGGGTGACACTTCCTGCACTTGTCTGCCCTCTGATAACCCACAGCTTCCCGGACATTGGCAGCATCTCTTAATTTATCCGGTCAGGATGACATAGCTCTTCCGACCGTCATGAGAGCTCACTTCCTTCCCGGACTGCAGTCAGCAGTCAATGTGATAGGAACTACTCGAGTTGGTGTTGCTTATTGCCAGTGAGTGGTGGGTGAGAGTGTAAGAATGACTGTCTCAGCGTAGAGGTCTGAGCCTCGCTGGACGGAGCTCTGTTTGCTTTCAGATGACTTTGTGGTTGCAACAGGAAGTTCGGGGCCGATCGTCACCAGCTGAGAAAGTAATCCTGTAATTATTTTTTTTAAAGTATTGTTTATTTGATGTATCTGAGTACACTGTAGTTGTCTCCAGACGCACGGGAAGAAAACATCAGATCCCATTACAGATGGTTGTGAGCCACCATTTGTTTGCTGGGAACAATCCAGCAAACCGATCCAATGGAAGAGCAGTCAGTGCTCTTAACCACTGAGCCATCTCTCCAGCCCAGATCCTATAATTCTGAGGGCTGCCTTCCCATCTCCCATGACCTCTTCCCACCATCTTTGCCCCACTGGCCCCTCCTTTCTGGTTTTCTGAGGCTATCTCTCAGTCACTCCAGTGTTCTGGAGAAATGATGGACAGTGGGTTGTCTACAGGCCTTGTCATCAGAAGGCTCTTTCCGCTTTCATGACCTGTATCTTTCTAGAGCTATGCAGTTTTTTCTTTCCCCTGATAGTCTTGAAGACTTGTATCCTATGATTTGTTTTGCTTAATTAATCTTTAGGCTTATTTTTGTTGTGTTTTATAAAAAAGAAAGGGAAGCCAGAGATATGTTTGTAGAGATGCGGTATGGTGTGGGGGAAGGGGATGCCTCTGTGGGCTCATGCCAAGGCATCCCTCCCCTGTAAGGTACCAGCCACTCGATGGTATAGTATAGAATAATGGAGTGTATTTAGGGCATGGGGAGGGGAGTTGAGGGGGTAGTAGAGACAGAAAAAGGCAGAGAGGGAGAGAGGGGTAGGGGAGTGGGGAGAGTAGGGACAGGGAAGAGAGCAAGGGAGTAAGAAGAACAAGAACAAGAGAGAGAGAGAGAGGAGGGGGCAAGCAGCCCCTTTTATAGTGGGTTGGGCATACCTGGCTGTTGCCAGGTAACTGTGAGGCCCAGCCTAGCAGGAAAGCCAGCAATTTTCCCATTGTTTTCTTTTGTCCTGTGTGTGCTCACCTGTGTGCGTGTGTGTATGTGGAGACCAGAAGTCAATGTCACATATCTTCCTCTGCTGTTCTCTGTCCTCCTCCTCTTGGAGGCAGAGTCTCTCACTGAATCTGTGGTTCACTAAGTTTCTAACCCAGCTGACCAACAAGCCCCAGGCGTCCTCCGTCTCCACCTCTGCGGTACTGAGATTACAAGTGCCTGATGCAGTAGGAGAGTGACCAGGGAGCACTTTACTGGCTGAGCCGTCTCCTTTCTCCATTTTCAATGACTGACTGTGTTGGCAGGTGATGCTCAGAGCAGCAGGAGCCATTCTTGGAATTTCTTCCCACTGGAGACATTCATTCTGCCTGCTGACATGGAAAAGGTGAGGGCCTGAGTCTCTTGATGCCGCTCGATGTGACTGCAGAAACCACTGCAATGAGACTCAGCCAAAGGGTTCTTTTCAGTATTTGAAGGAGGCCGCCAGGAGCACTAAATTGAGACATTTTCAGGCACGGTGTGCTCAGCCGTCCACGACTGAGGAGCTCTGTCAGGTGCTGGGCTCCACCTACCGAGGGTTTTCCAGCACAAGAAATGCAACTCAGTGATGGGGGATGGGGCCAGCCGTAGCTCGCCTTGCATATATGTTGTTAAGTTTAATCCCCATTCCTGAGAAAGAAATTAATTCCATTTGGTATATCTGTGTCTCTGGATGTATTTTTTTTATCATAACCTAGTTAGATCAAGTTGTATTTATCCTTATTTGTGCCACTTAAGTGGCATTTCTCCAGTTTTGCAATCTAATCCATCCTCCGAAGGAAAGTTGAGTGCACTCATTTTTGAATTGACTTTCCCCCCGTAGGAAAACGTCCACTTTTATGCTGCAGACCTGATCATCTCAGTAATAGAGAATTTGAAGTGCAATCTTCTGAGTCAACAGCAGCCAGGGAGTTCGGGCACAGAAGAGGCCAGCAGGTCATGTGGGACCGGAGCAGAAGTGACCTTTCATACCCATGCAAAGCAGGAGCCAGACCCCTCCGCTTCTTCCCACACTGGCTGTGAAGGCAAGTCGGGCAAACGCTTGAATGCTGCATGCTGTGATCTCAGCGCAGGCTGTCTCCTCTGTCCAGTCTTGAAAGAGGGACGTTTTCCATCCTTTGAAGACGCGTTCAATCCATGGTCCATTGGCCACATGAATCCCAGGATAGATAGTCATGAATGTGACTCAGTTCAGAGTGAGAAACTAACTTAGAACATTATGAGGTGTGTGTGTGTGTCTGTGTGTGTGTGTGTGTGTGTGTGTGTGTGTGTGTGATGTGTTATTTTCAGTGATTTTAATTTTGAGGGTCTTTGGTGTGCTTTTGTTAGTGATAAGGTACTTTGCAGGTGAAAAGGCTTAGCACATGGGAGTGAGTGATCTCCAGCAAGGCAGCCATTTTCTTTTGCCCTGTGATTGCTGCTCATGCTCTGTCCTTGGCCAGCCCTGGAGTTCTTGCTTTGCTTTTCCTTGGATTTTATTCTTCCGTTTCCAGGTTGCTGCTGTCTTCTGTCTTGCTTCATTTTCCACCCCACAGTGTTCTCCCACTTCTCCTTCCACATTGTTTTCTTTGCCCAAGGCGTCCACCTTCATCCCTTTTTGCAAATAATGAACCTGCCTGTTCTTGGTGATGGCTGGGACTTGGTGGTGGTAAGACACTCTCCCCAGAGCAGAAGCCCTGCGGCTGGGGCCACAGAAGTGAGAGGGATGACACCATGGCAGACATGAGGGTCCAGCCCAGTCACTAAGCAGGGCACCTGGGAACCCAGGGAGTTCCTTCTGGAGGAAAGGCCACCAAAGCCAGCAGGGAAGGACCGTTAGCTTTCTGAAAGCCAGTCCTGTGTTCAGCCTCAACACCCAGGTTTTCTTTCTGGCAGATTTTACCTCCATCAGTAAGCTGATACTCCATCCTCTAAGCTGATACTTCTCCTCTCCCTCTGAGAAACCTGGATTTCCAGCCCTGAACCTCTCTCTCTTCCAAGTGTCTTTCTATGTGGCTGGTACCCTTCAAACTTGCCCACTTGCTGGGTTCTCAGATCCTCTGATGTAAAACTCAATATTTCTTTTATAGCAAAAATGTTCTCCATTGGGGATTTAGCTCAGTGGTCCAGCTTCCCGGTGGCAAGTTAAAGGCCCTGTTAACATATCTGAAAAAAAAAAAAAAAAAAAAAAAAAAAAATGGTGTCTGTGTTGCTGGTAAACTATCTCCAGTTGTGGGTGGGTTGAGTTGTGTGTGTAATTAACATATCTGTATTATGCATCTAATAATAGTGCTTCTCAACCCCATGGTGTGTGTGTGTGTGTGTGTGTCTGTCTGTCTGTCTGTCTGTCCGTACACGTACTTTTCTTTTCTTTTCTTTTCTTTTCTTTTCTTTTTTTTTCATTTTTAAGTCTTCTTTAATTTTATTTTTAAACTTTGTATTATAATTGGAAAATATTAAACATAAAAAGTAAACAAATCGTATCAGCCTATTTGCCTGATACATATTTTAGTGAAGGAGAGAACCTAAACTAGTTTCCTTCAGCTGTCAGTCCTTGGAGCTGCAGCTTTAGCTCCCCCCCATACCAGTGAGTTGGGAGCCATGCATTCTCTCCCCTTCCTCCTCTTCCTTCTCCTCTCTGCCTTCCTCTTCCTCATCGTCTTCCTCCTTCTCCTCTTCTTCAGACCAGTTCGAACATACCATTTTGCTTATGCTGGTATTCATGCATATGTGTTTAAACAGGTGTGTGCTTGTTCATGTAAGAATGAGGGTCCAATGGGGGCTGGGATTTAGCTCAGGGTAGAGGCAAGTAGGGAAGTGGTTGGTCCCCAGCTCAAAAAAAAAACAAAAAAAAAAAAAAAAAAAAAAAAGAATGAGGGTCCAAGTGTGTGGGCACGTGTGTGCTCCTGTGTGTGAGCATGTGAGAGATGGGGGGAGGGAGAGAGGACGGTTATCAGGAATTGTCTCTTGTCCCTTGTTTTTGACTTTGAGACAAGTTCTTTCACAAGTTCACACTCTGGCTAGAATAGGCTGACTCCGGTGAGCTCCCAGGATCCACCTGCCCCTGCTTCTTGTGTTGGGATACAAGGACAAACTATCAGGACCAGCCATTTTCTGTCAGTTCTGGGAGCTGAATTCAGGTCTCGTGCTTGCACAGCAGATGCTCTACTGACTGATCCATTTCTTCAGCCCCAGCCTCGATTCTTGATCATGAAATCGGTCTTCCTTCTCTCTTTAGGTTGTGCTGCACTCCAGGTCAGCCCAGTGGCTGAGGCACTTTCTTACTGTCCTGTGGCGATAGAGGCCTGCACACTTGACTTGAACAAATTGGTCATATTAGGTGAGACTTAGAACCTCCTCCCACTCATCTCCCTCACATAACCGCCCACACACCAGCAGACAACACAGCCAAGGCCATGTTGGGGACTTTTGAGGAAACCTCTCCCAAGAAGAGGTTATGTCCCTGCTACTCAAAGGATACGTTTTCATTGTCTGTGATGTCTGATAATTGGTCTTCTCACCCGTAGAACTGAACAAAAATGCAGATGTCCATTAGTTCTGCTCTGTGGTTCTGATGTGATATTTTGATGAGGTCTATATGAACTCCCATCTCGGGGGGTTACCTGGAGTCGCATACTGTTGCTTGTGGTTATCTGGACATTGCAGGTTCCCTGAGTGCCGGGGTCTCTATCTTTGTATTCTTATGAAATTCCTCGAGTGAGGCAGGCTAAGAGACCCTACCGCCCTTTCTTTCCTTTTCCCACAGAACTTGGGAAATCCAATGACCTCATGAAAGGCTGCAGAGGCTCCTACAGCTCTTCAGAGAGGTATGTGCCTTCTTGTGTGTAGACCCCTGGGGCTTTCATATTGCAGCTTGGTTAGCCACAAATGGGGATCCTTGATGGCCAATGTTAACGGTCAGCTTGACGGAATCCAGAGTCCAGAAGAGTTGGGCCCCTCAGTTGGGGATTATTTTGACTACGTTAATTGATGTGGAAAGACCCATCTTTATTGTGGGTGAGACCATCCTCATGGCAGGGAGGGAAACCTGGACGAGATGAGTGGAGAAAGGCAGAGCACTCTGTATTCATTGAGCAATGTCGTATTATCATTGTTCTCTTCTGATTACTGTGTAATGCGACCAGCTCCTGTCTCCGTTTCTCCACCTCACGTGATGACTATCCCTGGAAGAATGAGCTGAAGTAAATCTCTTCTGATATTACTAGGAGACACCATCTCACAGCAAACTTCCCAATCCTCTGGCTCTAACAATTTTTCAGCCCCCTCTTCTGCACTGCTCCCATAACATGTGGGAGCCTTACATGTGGGAGTGTGTTATAGATGTATCCATTGAGTCTGGGCTCCACAGCTCTGCATTCTGTTTTGTTTTTTTGTTTTTTTTTTTCGGTGCTGGGGATCAAACCCAGGGCCTTGCGCTTTCTAGGCAAGCGCTCTACCACTGAACTAAATCCCCAACCCCCACAGCTCTGCATTCTGATTGGTTGTGGTTTCCTATGGTGGTCTCTGTGGCAAAGAGAAGTATCTTTGATGAGGAAACAAATGTTTATAGATTGTTGCTGGGGACTAGGTTGATATAGCAAGTTAGTTGTGGAGGGAGGAAATGGTGGGAGAAATGTTGTAATTATAATATCAAAAATTAGAAAAAAGTAAAATAAATCCTTTCTCCCTTAGGTTATTTTTTGAAGTTTATTTATTATCTTTTTATGTGCATGGGTGTTTTGCCCCAAACTACTTTTGTTAGAGTATTTTATGACAGCAATAGGAAAAGAAACTAATGTAAGACTCACTTAGAAGTTAGTCAGTCGGGGTTGGGGATTTAGCTCAGTGGTAGAGTACTTGTCTAGGAAGCGCAAGGCCCTGGGTTCGATCCCCAGCTCGAAAAAAAAGAACCAAAAAAAAAAAAAAAAAAAAAAAAAAAGAAGTTAGTCAGTCACCTCTATAATAGAAGTTTTGTTGACTATGATAAAATACCAGAGACAACTAACTTACTGAGAGAAAAGGTTTTTGTCTCTTGGTTTTGGAGGCTCAAAGACATGATACGATGAGGGTGAGGTGTGGGTGAGCGGAGTACCTCGGAATTGCATGGCGGAATAGAGGATAAGAGGGGATGTTCTCACCACCCTCTGGAGTTACTGCCTCCAGTGACTTACAGACCTGCTAAGTTCTACCCCCCCAAGCTTCCATTGTCTCTGGAAGCCAATCCCTTAACAACCAGATCTTTGGAGGACACTGCCCATATTCAGAGCACAGCACCCCATGCTCAGTGCTTGTTACAGTGCATGAAAGGCTGGTGTATATGTCCCCATTTAACCTCGAGGTTAGGTGAGTTTTATAAATGTATGTATGCATTTAATTAAAAATTTAGATTTATTTTAGGAGTGCTTTATTTGTGTGTATGTATGTGTACCATATGCATACCAGGCACCCATGCAGGTCAGCAGAGGGGCTCTGATCCCCTGGAACTGGAATTATGGATGGTTGTAAGCTACCATGTAGATGTTGGAACCAAACCCTGGTCCTCTGCAAAACCAACGAGTGCTCTTAACTGCTGAGCTAATTCTCCAGCCCCTGTGCATTTATTTTTTTTTAAAGATTTATTTATTTGTTTTATGTATGTGGGTACACTGTAGTTGACACACCAGAAGAGGACATCAGATTCCATTACAGATGGTTGTGAGCCACCATGTGGTTGCTGGGAATTGAACTCAGGACCTCTGGAAGAGCAGACAGTGCTCTTAACCACTGAGTCATCTCTCCAGCCCTGTGCATTTATTTTTGAGCCCTGTTTCATATACATGGAAACTAAAGCTTATAAAATGATGTCACAATGTGTTCCCCAACCCCTGTCTTACTATGCAGCTATAGCTGTCTTGGAACTTGCTACATAGACTAGGCTGGCCTAGACCTCACAGAGATCCCCTGTCTTTACCATTCCAGAGCTGAGATTAAAGGATGGGCCATCCTTGAAGCACTGCTAAGCATCAGAAGGATTCGGGCTCTGGTTTTCTCACTTTAGGTTCAGTTCTGTTTTCACCTTACCCTAGGTCTCCATACCCTTCATAAATGAGAGGCTCTATTTGCCGATCACGGGTGAACTCTATTGCATTAGATTCCCAGCTTGCAAATGACTGTCAGTCTCATATAATGGTTTCCTCAAAGACCCTGATTGTATTTATGCACAGCCGTCCAGCTTTCGTTTCTCTCGTGTTTCAGTGCAACTTGCAAGTCGAATCTCAGTCTTGCTGGGCTCTTAGCCAGAGAGTTGTTCCGAGGGTTCTATAAGTACTGGATGCTGTCAGAAGATGTCACTCGTCAGCCTCCAGGCTCCCTGACCCCCACTAGCTCAGGAGTAAGTATGGAAGTCGGTTGATATGGAATGGAATGTTCCTAACTTCTCACTGGCCTGTTCCATTCAAATATGTGTTTCCTTGTCTGGCTTATAGGTGTTTAGGAGGTCTCAAAATGGAGATGAGCAGTCATTCAACATCAAGAGATGTATTTAACAATCCATACCATGTTGTTATTGCTTTGAGAAAAGGTCTCGTTATATAGCACAGGCTGGTCTCTAACTCAGAGAATCCTCTTGCTCAGGCCTGCCTAGTGCTGGGATTGCAGGCCTGCTAAAAGGTTACAGTTCTCCCAAGTCTCCCAAGGTGATATCTCATTTTCCCTCTTATTACTATTATTTTAATGTACTGGGCTCAGATCTGATCAGGGCAAGGCAATAATAAAGAAGATGTCACCCGGCTGACAGATAGGAAAGCATACAAGACTTTGCTTCCAGGATACGCTGTCCTCGAAGAATGCTAAACACTCCAGTGGTAGCAAATGCTAAAAGAAGAGTTGAAAAAAATCACTCTGGAAGGGCCAGAGTGGGCAGGCATCTAATTCTGTCAGAGGAACTTAGGGAAGCCGACTTGAGAGCTTAGCCCTGAGCCAGGTGTGAGTCAGGCAGCGCTGGGGCAGATACAGTCTGTGGGGAAGCGTTCTGAGCAACAGCTGTTGGGACACAAATGGAGGAAGTCTGGAAGCCAGATGAGTGAGAAACGTAACTGTGGTTGGACAAAGTGTGTGTGTGTGTGTGTGTGTGTGTGTATGTGTGTGTGTGTGTGTGTGTGTGTGTGTGTGTTGGGGGGGGATTCATGGGAACAGGCTTGAATGATAGTGGCCAAATTGTGGAGGTTTCGGGATACTGATTGGGAGAGTTTGGGTTTTAAATGACGATAGGAAAATGTAAGCTTTCACTGTAAGCGGTTGTTTTGTAAGCCAAGGTTCTACGAGACCACAGCAAAGCTCTGATAGGCGACTGCTTTAGGCACCAGATGCTGCTTATTTTCACGGAGTGTCCCTGGTCAAAAAGCCCTTCTCATCACATGGGAATTTGGGAAACAAATGAGCTAAAAAATACTAAAAACAACAACTACCAAAAAACAAAAACGAAAACCCAGCAGGCTCAGGTTCAGTAGATAAGAGTGGGGCTGCTCTTTCTGAGTATAGAGGTCTCGGCACCTACATCAGACAGCTCACAACTGCATCTAACTCCAGCTCCAGGGGATCTGACACCCTCTTCTCAGACGCCACAGAAACAATCATTCAGAAATAAAAACTAGTAGTCTCAGTGGGAAGTCTTGTGCCAAGACCTTTAGCTCAGCTAAAAACAGTTTCCATTTCTGGTGGTAAAGTTCATGGGAAACACACTTAGAGTCCTTTTCAGGCAAACCTCTATATTGTGCCTTCTGAGGTTAGCCCTGACTCCTCTCATGGGTCATTCAGGTTGGGGAAGAAGAACAAGCTGAGGAAGAGCTTGACTCCAGTGTGGATACAGCACGGGAAGTCATGCTTAAGTCCAGGGTCCCAGGGACTGAAGACTGGGTGCCCCCTCCATGCCAAATCATACTTACTGTTCACCCGCCAGTCAAGTAAGTAAGAGTGCTGCCTGGAACCCCAGGTTCCACTTGGGATGTGTTGTGATGGGTCCGCCTGATCCCCATGGAAACAGATGAAGAAAGAACCATTCGCCGAGGGACCAAGGCAAATGTGTTTCTGGCTTAGTTTCCTTGGCACTCTATTGTGGGCGTGTAAGTACTCGTTAAAGTGTAACTCTGTGTCCTACTCAGGGTTTCTATTCCTGCACAAACATCATGACCAAGAAGCAAGTTGGGGAGGAAAGGGTTTATACAGCTTACACTTCCTCATTGCTGTTCATCACCAAAGGAAGTCAGGACTGGAACTCACACAGGGCAGGGACTTGGAGGCAAAAGTTGATGCAGTGGCCATGGAGGATGCTGCTTACAGGCTTGCTTCCCCTGGCTTGTTCAGCTTGCTTTCTTATAGAAGAACCCAAGACTACCAGCCCAGGGATGGCACCACCCACAATGGACTGGGTCCTCCCCACTTGATCACTAATTGAGAAAATGCCTTACAGCTGGATTTCATGGCATTTCCTCAAGGGAGGCTCCTTTCTCAGTGATAATTGCAGCTTGTGTCAAGTTGTCACAAAAAACCAGCCAGTACACTCTGTCCCCCCAGTTATGAGCATTACATAGCAGTTGTAGATTAAAAAGGTGTAAGAGAATTTTTAAGTGGCTAACACTGAAACAGAAATCAAATACAATGATTTAAAATGACGAGCTCACTCTAAATCTATTTTCCAAACTAGTTAGTGTGCAGTAAAACAAAATGAGTGCATAAAAGTTTTAAAAGAAGACTTTAACTTCAAGGAGATTACCTGCCATTGAGAAATGTAACAGGATGCAAGTAAAAATCTTTATCCTGTGAAACCACAGAAGCTCAGAGACAGCTAAAATTATGAAAGAAAGAACTAAATTTCTACAGTACGTGTGTATGGGGCCATACTTATAGTGCGTACATAATAGTTTAATTGTAATTGGTTCTGAGAATATGTAATGGGTTACAGGTAAAGATTATAGGCAACATAGTTTAACTATGTGCTGTCTTTGCATTCTCTTGGTCTTTCATGCAAACGGAAGGGTTAGGAAGCCAGGCTTCCTGCGCTCCACAGAGGTCTCTTAGGAATCTCTGTCTGCTGTCTTTGCTCTCAGGCTTAGCTGATGTCAGGAAGTAGGTTGTAACTGCTTGGGCAGAACTTCTCCTCAAGGCCCTGAGCCGTATATTCTCATTGTATAGGATATTTTTCTCCCTCAACTTTCCCAGAATCCTCTAAGATATACGAGATTTAACATGTCTTTTTTTTAAACCTTGGCAATTTTTGTTGACCTTGAACCACAATAAAAAATTTAAATTTACCACTTTACCCATAGCTCTAGGTCACTGTTGAAACCAGGGCGCAGCTGTTGCCAGAGTACTCCTCCTCAAGAGGATTTGATAACTTTGTCTCACATCCATTTAAGTATAAATTTTTCTTAACAAGAAAGGATGACAGAATTAAAGCCCCTAAGCCAAGAAACAAACCACGATGTCCACTGCATTTCTGTCAGAGGAAAACGCTGTACTAACCAGTTCTGAAATGTGTAACAGTCGACATTCTCTGTCCTCAGGAGGGACACAGCAGTCGTGGCCCAGAATTTCTTCTGTGCTGGATGTGGGACTCCCGTACAACCCAGTGAGTACAGGTCCTGTATTGCCTGTCGCATGATAACAGCGTGAGGATCGGCACAGCTGGACTGTTTGTTGCTCTAGTGCGAGATCATCTTCTTGGTGTGTGTGCTGTGACGGATTCGTGGAGGTGGCCCTGTATTTCACAATAACATACAAAGCAAGGAGAGCCAGCGTCCTGGCTGCTTCTCCACTGGGCACTTGGAGAATCCAACCATTCCTGATTTGCATAGTTGAACCTATTGTTTCCTCTTCCCAGAATGCCCTCCAGGTGACTTCCTTCCCTGCCACTCTCGGCTTTCTTCACATCTTTATCCTCTTTTCTCCCCACTCTTCTTCCCCTCCCCTTTTCCTGGAGTCTTCCGTGGTTGCCTTGTGGAACATGCCCATCTGGCCACAGTTGTGTGTGTGCTTCATGGCATCCATCCCTAGACTACTCTTAGTTGTATTACAGATCATCTGTCTCCATCACCAAACCATCAATCCCAGGAAGGCAGAAGCGTTGTTGAATTCACTGTTCAGCATCATCAGCCCCTACAGCTATGGTTGCTTGTAAGATGGTCCTCTAGGCACATTCACAGGGTAAACAAATGGTTCCTGGCAAGACTTCTCAGAGAGTTGAGGACGCGGTGACTCATTTATGAGATGGCCAAGGTCCTGCAAACGAGTCTCCCCCAAGAGACACCATGCAAGATTTTCATCTGAGCCTGGGGGCTGCTTGTTCTCCAGAGAAGACGTCTATTTCAAGACATTAAAACTGAAAGCAGAACCAGCCAGGGCTTCCCCTATCTCACTACACATTAGTGACAATCACAGTGAGTCCGAGACTCATTTCCCCAGCTAGCCTAGCAAGAGGCAGGTCTGTTGGTTAATCTGTACACCTGAATGCCACCCTAAATGCCAGGTGATGAGTCAGAAACCACATAGACACGACCGACTCCACCAGAGTTAAGTACCTTCTGGAGTTCTTTCCCCGTCAGTACAGCAGGGGATCTTGCAGGTCCAACCCTCATGGAATCTGCTCCCATCTTTTTGTCTGTCAACGTGGTCTTAGGAAGAGGAATGGGCATGATTTATTCTGTCCTGATGATAGCACAGAGGGCATTTGATGAAGTTGGTGGATGAGTGAATGAGTGGACCTGAGATGGTGGAGACTTTGATGCTGGGAAAGGTGAATTATATCAGTGTCTACAGTGGATTTTAACTGAGCTTACCTGCTCTCTGCCTCTGTGTCCTAGCTCAGTGCCTGTTTGTCCCTACTATGAGCTTGACCTCACTGTCCCGTTTTCCTCAGTGAAAGAGGGAACTATAAGTTCCTAAGTCATGGAATTAGAATCTTAGGATGACATTAACCATTCACCAGCTTGGGAAACAGACTAAGTGCCCAGTGAAGACTTATTCCTGATATTCTTCAAGGCATTGTTTGGAAAACGGTCATCTGTACCTACAGTGTACTAGGGAGTGAAGTCACTGCCTTCCCCTATGTTGTCCTTTCTCACCACGAATCTACGGACATAAGAACGAATCACACCCTGCATTACCTCAATTACAAAGAGATGAAAGTCAGGCCGGGAATGATAAAGACTTGGTCCTGTCATGCTGATGCTGAGGGGATGGTTGCCCGGGAGATTTGGGACTGGGTTGTTTTCCTTCTTAGCCCAGGCAGTGAAGACACAGAATTAACACTTTCATCCTACATCTTTTGTCCATCAGAAAAGTTTATTAGAGAAACTCCAGGAGC
The DNA here is from genome assembly GCF_011064425.1 of Rattus rattus. Taxonomy (NCBI): domain Eukaryota; kingdom Metazoa; phylum Chordata; class Mammalia; order Rodentia; family Muridae; genus Rattus; species Rattus rattus. The sequence continues at coordinate 49,345,282 of NC_046165.1, read as the reverse complement.
ACCATGTGTTTGTTTTATTAGCAAATTCAACAGTGCAAGAGCAAATAATTTTCCCCATGCTGCAGAGATGTGAATCATTAGCTCTTTGGGGGTCTAGGGTCTAGGTCTCTCTCTCTCTCTCTCTCTCTCTCTCTCTCTCTCTCTCTCTCTCTCATATTCACTCTTTCTGTCTCTAATACATACATACATACATACATACATACATACACACATACATACACACACATCTCTCTTACACACATACACACACACACACACACACACACACACATACAAAACCTCTTTTGGAGGCTACATCCTGACATTGTGCATGCCCTACTTTAGAATATGCTCTTCACATGTGGGCTATCCCTGCATCCAGTTCTGTGCTGCTGCACTTTGTTAGCCTGAGTTTCTGAGCTGTTGTTGGAGTTCCTGTCAGTAGCAGGTAGCATCTGCACAGTCGGCTAGATGCCTAGACCCTGCATGAAATGGTCCTGCTGCACTGTAGTTCACTTTGGTGTCCAGGAGTGTTTGGAGGATTCTGTTTCTCTGGGATCTGTCTTACCACAGCAAACCACAGTGAAACCCTCAGGTCACTGCCAGAGCCGTGCTGCCTGGCAGCTGAATCTGCCTTTAGCAGGGCGGACATTTATCCAAGTCTGAACCTTGCATAGGAATGGGGAGGTAGCCTAGGGTAGATCTTAGCATCATGAACATGGTGTCACCCTCCTGCTCTCTACAGAGTTTGTGAAGCGGCTCCGATACTGTGAGTACCTCGGGAAGTACTTCTGTGACAGATGCCACTCATCTGCAGAGTCCTGTATCCCTGCTCGGATCCTGCTGATGTGGGACTTCAGGAAGTACCAAGTCAGCGATTTCTCTAAATGGCTACTGGACAGCATATGGCATCAGCCCATCTTCAACCTGTTAAGTGGGCATCACAGCCTCTATGCAAAAGTCAAGGAACTGGATAGGGTGAAGGTGAGCTGAGGCTTCCGTGGAGAAGTGTCCCCAGACCATTCACAAGGCAGATAGACTGTGGGGTGAATGACCCTAGGGGCTCTCACCTGTCTAGGCTCCTTCCAAGGCCCAACTAAACCTGCGTCCATTCAGGACTCATGTATCCAAGGATTCAGTTATGAGCCCTTGCTGAAGGGGTTGTTTGCTTGGAAGTTGTTTTTGCTCACCAGCACAGTATTTCGAATAACTTTAAGGTTTGCTGGGCACTGTTGGTGGCCACACATCTCATTCCAAATGGTTGGCTTCTTGCCTTAGGACATCCAGGAGCAACTTTTTCATATCAAGAAGCTGTTGAAGACTTGCAGGTTTGCTGACAGGTATGATTCTCAGCTGGGATTCTCTGTGCCCCTGCCTGGCATATTCTTCCTGATCTTGGCTCATCCAGTGTCTCTGGCTTCTTAGAATCTTTTATTCTTGACCCCCAACACTGAAACAAACAGACACAGGTGAGTTAAAAAGAGGGATTGGACAAGGGTAAAAGCCAATACCTCAGCCAGTGGCTACAGTATAGGTATAATGTCAATATAGGAAATACAACACCTCAGCCAGTAGCTATAGTCTAGACATAATGTAAATATAGTAAATACGATAGATTGTGATGAACACCTGTTTTACTCTCCTGCCTGCTTTAAGCTCGTGGGCATGGAGAGTGGTTCCTCGTGTTGCTGCCACCACTGTTCCTCTGCAGAAACTCCATCTCTTGCAGGATGCAGTCTCTCACCGTCCTCCCATCCCTTTCCTTCTTCCTGCATCCCGTCCCTGGCAGCCAACTTTCCTTCCCCATGGATTTGACCACTCTAAGTACCTCATGGATGTAAAACAGAATATGTGTCTTTTATTACTGGATTATTTTCCTAAGGTCTGTCCACATTGCAGTATGTGTCAGCATGTCCCTTCCTTCTGACGGCTGAATAGCATCTGCTGTGTGTGCATACTGATTTTTTTTTAAAAATCTGCCCATTGAGGGGAAGGGGCTGCCTCTGCTTCCCATGAGTTGTGCTGCTGTGAGGATTCCCATGGCCTCCCACAGAGGCAGGATGCTGGTCACACTAAGTGAGAGCATGGCTTCACCAAACTTATACCCTAAGGATGTTCGTATGGGCAGACATTTACTTAAGATAGAAGTTTAAAATAAGAAATAACATAGAAATCTACCAGGTGTTCAGTAATGGGATAATAGCTAAATTTACATCATATATATATATATATATGTATATTACCAAATACAAGTTTATAGATACAGTTTTATATTCATTTGTGTGCATGTGTGTGCACATGTGTTTATGTGCATGTGTGACACTATGCTTCTGTGCATGTGGAGGCCAGAGGTTGATGTTGGGTGTCTCTTCAATCGCTCTCCCCCTTGTTTTGTGAGACACAATCTCTCACTTGTCCTGGAGTTCACTCACAAACTGGCTAGCTCCAGTGAGCTCCGGGGACTCTCTTGTCTCTGCCTCCCCAGCACTGGAATTGCAAGCGTGACTTCAGTGCATACATAGCTCTTTGTGGGGGTGCTGCAGACCTAGACTTGGATTCTCTTCTTGCACTGAAAACACTTTACTGACTGAGCCATCTCCCCAGCTCCAAGAGAGCTCCCCCCCCCCACAAGAGAGATTTTTAACTGAAAAAAAAAAAAAACCAACCCAAAAAAAGCATAGGTGACCTTAGGGACTGTCTCCTCTTGGCAGTGTGCTGAAGGAGTTTGAACAGGTTCCCAGTCATTTGACTGATGAATGCCACATGTTCTCCATGGACGACTTCCTCAGGACCAAGAAAGGACTGTTGGCACCTTTGCTCAAGGACATCCTGAGAGCTTCTCTTGCCCACGTGGACAGCTGTGAGGTATGGGTTCACCTGGGATAGGCTCCCTTTCTAGTGTCGGGATCTAGGGAGGAAGGTGTTTGTTTTCATTTGACTCTTCATCACATTCAACCCTGAGCATGGAGAACATTGGTTCACAGCCCCTGATTAGCTAACCAAAGACATCCCATTGGGACTCAAGATGGGATCCTGTAGCTTCTTGGTTTGAATGGCCATGCCCTGTAGAAACCCATTCTTCCCTGAAGCCACCATTTTGTAGTGTGGTTTCTATTGTTATTGTTATTGTTCTGATCCATTCTTCTAAAGGCTATCATCATAGACATTGAAAAACTGATGCTTCCACGGTTCTGTATAAATCCTAGCTCAGTTTCCCCAGCACAAGAAGCAGTGCCACCTTGTGACCCCAGATGCCTTCCTTTGCAGCTGTGCCAGGGGAAGGGCTTCATTTGTGAGTTTTGCCAGAGCACGACTGTCATCTTCCCATTTCAGACCATGACTTGTAGAAGATGTGCAGGTACTGAAATTACTTTGATGGTATCAGTCTCATAATCACTTTACTTAATTGCAAAAATTATTTAAGTTTAATAGCTTAATCACAATGTTAACTCAAACTGAATAATACCTCAGTGTCTCAGTTAGGGTTTTATTACTGTAAATAGACCCTGTGACCACTGCAACTTTTATAAAGAACAACATTTAATTGGGGCTGACTTGCAGGTTAGAGGTTGAGTCCACTATCACCACGACAGGAAGTGTGGTGGTGTGCAGGCAGACATAGTGTGGGAGGGGTAGCCGAGAGATCTATATCTGGGTCTAAACGCAACAGGAAAAGAGTGACAGTGGGCCTAGCTTGAGCATCTGAAACCTCAAAGCCCACCCCAATGACAATGTTTCTTCCAACAAGGCCCCACTTCCTAATAGTGCCACTCCCTGTGGGCCTCTAGGGGCCATTTTCATTCAAACCAGCACAGTCAGTCGCTTCAGTACAGTGATGTCTTTAAAGAGCAGTGATGCAGTGTGTACTTGAAGGTAGATGGGAGGGAGACAGTGCGGTGTGGGGGCCACAGTGAGGAATACTTTGTAGGATGCAGACAGAGAATGAAATCTCTTGGGGTTTTGGGAGGAGAGGATGGTACCAGTAAGGCCTGTTGACCACTGGTTTCAACTATGTTACAATCCCATTCAACACTGAAGGGTTATCTCTATTTTTAAACCACAGTGGTGGAGTGGACCATACGGCTACCAAAGCCCAAAACATTCACTACTGGCTCTTTGTGTGTGTGTGTGTGTGTGTGTGTGTGTGTGTGTGTGTGTGTGTGTGTGTGTGTGTGTGCGTGTGTGTGTGTGTGTATGTGTGTCTGTCTGTCTGTATGCCAATGTGTGTGTGGAGACCAGAGGTCAACCTTGGGTGTCATTTCTCAGGTCCAATCCATGTTGAATTTTGAGACAAAGTCTCCCACTGGTCTAGAACTCACCGATTAGGCTACACTGGCCCACAGTCCCTGTGATCCTCTGGTCTTCAACACCAAGTTACAGACACACATGATCATACTTAGTTTCTTATGGGTTCTGGGGGATTGAACTCAGGTCCTCCTGTTTATGAGGCAAACACTTTACCAACTGAGCTATCCCCCAGCACCATTGATTGCTGAGGGAATCCTGTGCTCTCTGATTGTGCTGCATGGGAAGGACTTCGGTGGGGGCCCTGCCCTCATCTTTTTTATGTGAACATGATTCTCTTTAGGATACCCTAGTTTTGCAGAACAGGGTCCCCAGAAAAGAGAATTGAATTCCAGGCCAGATGTGACTGAATACCGTGGAGATGGGAGGCAGCAGACCTAGACAGGGGGAAATATTCAACAAGAAGCCCTGGGCTACTCCCAGAGCTCTGGGCAGCAGTGTAGTTGGCATTGTTCCAAGTCCACAGAACCCAACCTCTGCATACAGCTGGTGCAGAAAAGAACAGGGCCTTGCATGCAGCTTGGCCCATTTAGAGCCATTTCCAGAGACACAAAGCCACCTTGCAAGAGCCATCATCCACTAAGTTAAGGTTAGGGGAACCACCAGTAGTGCTTGGGCTAATCTGGAAGCAGGCAGTATCAACCACCTCCATTGGGCTCCTGAGCTCCTAGCTAAGAGCTGTCGAGTAACAGACAATCCTGAGCGTTTTGGCATGGTTGATTTCTTTCCATAAGACTCGGGCTTCTGGACTTAGTTTCCTCCTTCCCCATACGTATGGGAAGGAGCATCCATATGTATGCGAGGAATTAAGGAGTGCATTTGCTGACCACCAATCTGCTCACTTGCAGGGTGCAGGGCCTGCTTCCACAAACAGTGCTTCCAGTCTTCCAGATGCCCTCGCTGTGCCAGGATCATAGCCCGGAGACAACATTCGGAGAGCTTAACAGGGACATGACGGCCCAAAGTTGTTCCACACACCTCATGGTGATGCCAAATTGTGTCTGCTCCTGGTAACATTGTTTCAGATGCTAAGTATTTTATAGTACGAAAAAGACAACCAAAATTCCCCTCTTGTATGTATTTAATGCTTTCAAGGAGTATGGAAGCTTCGTTACTAGGTAAAGGGTTGTTGAGAAAGGTTTGTTTACAAATGTTTGACATTGTTTTGCTGCTATTGGCTGTTTTTTTTAAAGAAGTCTTTTTTTCATTTACATTGCACTGGGATAGTTTTTTTTTTTTTAAGTTAAATACAGAACCTATTTTTTTATGAACTGTAACTGACGAGGTGGCTGTTAACTCTTCCTCCCCCAGAGTTGTTTGGAATGTGAAATGGATTGGTGCCACAAGGGAGCGAAATGCCACCAGAATTCTGTTTGGCCAAGTTTGTGTTAAAGACTACATTGAATGTTGTTTTGCAACTGTGTCAGTTTCCTGTTTTATTCATTCCTCTCTAGATGACAGTTTCAGCCGCCACCCACCAAGGTCCCGGTGAACTGTCATTTGGAGCAACTGCCTCTAGATGGCACTGTTTGATGAGTGAACGTTCAACCACTTTGTCATCTCTGCCTGTGCTAAAACCTTGGGAGCCAGAGTAGCCCTTCATGATCTAGCTTCCTGGATATAAACAGACAGACAGACAGACAGACAGACAGACAGACAGACAAAATCAGAATATAGAGACTCTGAAAGCTGAGCGTGGTGGTACGTACCTGTAATCCCTGCCTTTAGGAAATAGAGGCAGAAATTAAGACTTTCTGTATGAACATAGAAAACCACATGCAACCTGTACTTTTTTTTTTTTAATTTTAAAATAACGGAATTTTAAAAACAAGTAAATTTGGGTAAAATAATTTTTTTCTTTTGTTTGGTTTTTGTTTTGTGAGAAAGGGTCTTCTTATGAAGCCCTGACTGACCTTGACTTTGTGTCCCATCCCTATGTCCTGAGTGCTAGGACTAGAGGTATGCGTCACTACTCCAAGCAAGAAAGTGCTCTTCACAAACAGTGTGCTCTCAGCCATCACTTTAAAATCGGGGCATCCCTTAAGATGCACAGGGGTGACTTCTCTCACATCTGTGATAAAATACCCACCAGAGCCATCAGGGAGGAAAAGCTCTGCTGGAGCAGGGAAGAAATGGCAGAGTTCAAGGAGAACATGGTACAGACTCCTTCACACAAAACAGGCAGGAAGCAGAGAGCTAACCCGGTGTGAAGGTGAGCTAGGCCTCCAAAGGCTTGCCCTACTGATGCGCTGGCCCCAAAGGTTCCAACCCTCCCAAACAGCAAGTGTTGAAACACAGGAACCTGGGGTGAGCGTGATGGCCCTCTGCACATAAACTCTAAGGACCTGGCCCTCTGCACACAAACTCTAAGGACCTGGCACTCTGCACATAAACTCTAAGGACCTGGCCCTCTGCACATAAACTCTAAGGACCTGGCACTCTGCACATAAACTCTAAGGACCTGGCCCTCTGCACATAAACTCTAAGGACCTGGCACTCTGCACATAAACTCTAAGGACCTGGCCCTCTGCACATAAACTCTAAGGACCTGGCCCTCTGCACATAAACTCCAAGGACCAAGGTCAGTGGATCACGAAACTAATGAAAATCTCTTTCTAATACCTCTCATGGTTACACATCTTCCTAAAACATATAAGGAGCTTATGTTTCCCCCTTCTCTGTCTCCTGCATATTTTCTCCTACTTGAGGAGACTTAGTGCCTACTCTCTTCCTGGAAAATCTTCAGGCTGACCAGTTCTCAATACTTGGGTATCATGTGGTCTGGCACTCATATGCCCAGTCTGAGCTTCTCAAACAGAAAAGGCAGTCAATAATGTGCCACAGACAGCTCCAGCCCCACCCACCAGAGTCTCCTACGGTCTGTGTTGGGGCAGGGGAAGAAGAGGAGGAGGAGGAGGAGGAGGACAAGGATGAGGAGGAGGAGGATGAGGAGGATGAGGAGAACGAGGAGGCTGACTTTCAGTGAGAGAATACTAAGCAGACTGAACCAACAGAGTCTCCCCTCTCTGGACATTCCGCCAACTGTTTCTGTTATATGCTTCTGGGGGAGGGGTGGCCTGAGTGAGAACAGACTGACATGAGGAAACATGTCCACAGCAGACACACAGGAGAAGAAGACTTGGAAAGCAGAAGACCCAATCTTTTCTCAAGGCTCTCCTAAAGCTTCTGAAGAATTTTTCTCCCCTCCTTTAGGGTTAGTCAGCTTGAAAACAGATAGGATGGTTGATCAGGCCTTGAACTTGCTAAGCCAGTCCATCAGCAGGGAGCCTGCTGATGGGAGACAGAAGCTGTTGAGCTTTTGTCTTAAGTCAAGATGGTGAGGAAGAAGCAGGCCATCTTGGAAGTACGCTATCTTTACTACCTAGCCATGTCCTCTCCCTATCTGTCTATCTACTGTTGAGTCTAAATTCTTTGCTCTCAGTAGAATAAGTCCCTTCCTGAAGCAGAGACCTCATGACTTAACTACCTCTTAGAGGTCCTGTTAATATTGAGGTTCACTTAAAAAAAAAAAACCAGTTCCACAATTTTGAGCTACATTTGAAGCAAGCTTTAATTAAATATGAGCAGAGAAGATGGACTCTGGCCAGGGCCACCTCTGGGTTCCCAGGGAATGGTCATGAGTCACATTTTGTAGAAGCTTAAAGGGACAAAACTCATAATTCACCCCTTTCCAGTCAGGTCCAACTGGGGGCAAGCATCTGCTCTGACATATTTCCTGCCCTGCCTACGTGTGATCAAGCACATCTGGTGTAGTCAGTTCAAACAGACTGTTAAGGGGAGTGAAAACACATGACTTTTATCTTCCAAGAACTACAGCTCCCAGCCTTGCAGGAAGTTATCTTGTCCTTGGGCGAGTAGGCTTACGGGTTAACGTCGGCTCTTCCAGTCCCACTTCAGCACTGTCCACACAGCAGCAGCTAAATTTCCACAGGAGCCCCGGAGAGGGCATTCAAAGGCAAAGACTTTCCTGGGCTGCCTCATGGTGAACTATGGAGGGCAGTCTGTGCCTCCACGCTTTCTAGCTTCACATGGAAGGTGGGGACTGGGGATAGAGGAGAAGGCAGCTAATCGCTGCCCATCAACAGTCCTGAGCAGGCCACTCTGGATGTGGGATAGAGAGATAGCCATGAAGTTTGTTCTGTGTGGCCCTGGGAAACAAAGCCAGTTTAAAAGAAAACTCTGTTTTCAATCAAGCCTGAGGTATCACTGGGATATCCAACAAATGGAGAGAGAGATGGAAAGTGCCGTAAGGGCAGATTGGAGGCAGGCTGAGGAGATGTCAGTGAGGGACAGGAGAAGGGCGGAAGGCTGGAGAGGCTGGGGCTAGCACAATGCTGTTGTCCGGTCCTGGGTGACAGAAAAGTGCAGGCTCTGCTTCAGGGCCCTTGGGGTTTTCTAGTGAGCTGAAGGGAAGAAGACAGGTGAGGGAGTCTGCAGATTACTAACGCTGAGGTGCTGTCAAGATGCTGCTAGAGTGATGGCTTCCTCTTACAGCTGGAGTAGGGTCCCTGAAGGCTAATCAGACTCCATATTGAAGAGGAGGGAAGTGAGGCAGGCAGCTCCGTGAGAGAACCCTCAGCCTAGATGCATTAAAGTGGGAGCATCAGGTGGCTTTGCCAAAGGATGGGGGTGGGGGTGAGGGTGTAGGAATAGAAGGATTTAGTGGGGGCACGGAGCTGCAGAGTAGAGCCCACAGCACTCAGCAGTGACTGGGAGGTGTTTGCAGTCCTCACAGCACAATGCTAAGAAGGGCCCCAAGGGACACGGCTGGACCTCTGTTCCAGGAAGACAGCAGGGATTGGGTGCTGGGTGCATTGAGGATCAAACGGAAGCTCACTAGTTGACTAGGAAGACCTACATACACTAGGGAAGCCACAGAAGAAAAGGAAGTAGGGGGCCTTTGGAGAGGCAGGGAGAACCAGGGTCAGATAGTCTAAAATTGAAGGGATTCCCCAAAGCTCAGCATAAAAGACAAACCACATTCCAATAGTGTTTTAAAGTGATGTTAGGGGCCAGGGCTCAGTCACTAAAGTCTGTGTACGCTTACAGTATCATCACTGGGAAAGTGGAAGCAAACTACCTCGCTTGCGTGAATGTGTACCATGTATGTGCTTGGTGCATCGGGTCCCCTGGAACTGGAGTTAGAGGATGGTTGTGAGCCACTCAAGTGAACGAAACCCAGACTCTGCAACAACAGTGCTCTCGAGTGCTGAGCCATCTCTCCAAGCCCCCATAAATATAAATCTTTTTTAAAAAGTATAAACACGGGCTCCCAGGCTATGTCTGAAATCAAAGTGTTCTCTTACTTTATGAATGTACCTTCATTGGCACCTGAGAGGGCAGGTTCTCAAAACCTCCTGTTCTTCTTGGGAATGTGACGGCCCCTCTCCATAACACTTCGCCTCTATCTCACAATTCCCCCTGGGACTTAGTAGAAGCCTCACAGCTTTTCTTTAGGAGGCTAAACCAAAGGGAAGATCCTGAACAGCTTTTAGAACTATAGTCCAAAAGTTCTGGGCTCTCAGGTACCCACAGCTCCATTCTAAAGAAGAGTGGAGTTTGGGGTAAGCACGGCCCCATAGCCTGTCTCCCGCCTGTGCTGAGAGAGATGGCCGGAGAAAGGCCCTAGTGAAGGTCTCAGCTTCCTGGCTCACAAGAAAAGCCTGGTCACTGGCTAGCATGGACAGATGGCTAGTAGCAAGAACCTCATGGGCTGACGTAGGATGGGTCGGGGGGACCTTGGGATGAGAGAAGGCTAGAGGCGTGAAGAGAAGCCTGAAAAGGAATCAGGACTGCTGCACCATGCACTTAAGCTATGTGATGGCTAGGAGGGCTGGGAGAGCCGCTCACACACTCAAGGATGGGAGACCATTGTTTCCCCTGCACGCCAGAGTTCCAATTTCTGTTTGAGTCTGCTTGCTGCAGCATCATTCAGAAAAGAACTGTGTTAGTTGTTAGTGGGGTGAGAAAGGGGAACCAGGATTTCCCCTTTCAAACCAGTTAAGAAATTACTTCTTAAGACAGGTCCTCAAATGTCTGTGTTTAAGGAAGCACCCTTCACAAAGGATGTTGACAGTGAAATAGCGTTTCTCTGCCTCACCTCCCTCTGGCGGTGAGCAGTTAGGCTGGTTCCTAAAGGGCAGTCCTTGGGCAGTGTCTGACCAAATTATATCAAGCGGGACAGGCTTAGACCCGAGGGCAGGGGCTAGCATCCTAGATGGCCGCAGACGTGTCAATGATCTCCTCATCTGGAGCAGGAAGCTGGGGCCCAGGGTGAGGCTAAAAGGGGCGTTAAGTCACGGGCCCTACCAATAAGTCTTTCACCTTGTAACTTGCCCTCCATACTCCTGGACCAAGGCACAGAAGTTCCCATTTGTGGTTTATGTTTTTTAAGAGAAAGTGTCCTTCACTGCCGGTCTCTATTACTGTTTTCTGGTCCCTAGCCCCACTCACCTGGAGAAAAATTTCACATTAGAAGGAAACTGACAAAGTTTATTGAGCAAATGCTGTTTCTGGGCACTTAAAGGTGCCTTTGGGGAAGGAGGGCTTGATGGTAGCCACCCAGTTACCGGAGCTGAACCATTTCCCTGTTCTTTTGGCTCATTATGGTCACCAGAACTGTGAAACTAGAGTGTGCCCCCTTACCGCTGAAGGCTCTGGGGAATCACTTCTGTTGTGGTATGAAAGTGCAGTGTCCCTGCAGGAACAGAGCTTGAACATTTAGCTGCTGCTGCTGTGGAGGTTGTGGAAACTGCAAGAGGTGAGACCCAGCTGGATGAAGTAGGGCACTGGGGTAGGCGCTTAGCCCTCTGTCATCCCTGGCTTCTTCTGTCGTGTTCCCTGCTCCCCACCTCTGACACCGGTCACACTAGGATACATTGTACACACAACGGGACCACTCTCTTTATTGCAAGTCTCCTCTTACTGAACACAAATTAGTGTGTGTATATGTGTGTGTATGTAGTAGCTGCGTGTGTACATATGTGTGTTTGCATGTAGAGATCACAGGTTGATATCAGGTGTCTTCCTGAACCTGGTCTATCTTGTTTTTTAAGAAAGGCACTGCCACAGAACCCAGACACCATTAATTAGCTAGACTGGCCAGCCAGCAAGACCAAGCGGTCCTCTTCCATGTGGCATTACAGGTACACACCTCTGTGCACACCTCATGTGTGTGCTGGGGTCTGAGGTTGAGTCTTTGTGCTACTGCAGCAAGCACCTTACCACCGTGTCTAAATTGGTAACTGGTTATACTGAAGACAATGCCATTTTCCACTAGTGAAGCTGGGGCCCTCTAACAGTTATATTAAAATTTTGAGCACAATGCCAAGAAGACGTATGAAACCAGAGTTAAGTCAATTCAGACTTCTAGCCCACATGCTAGAAGGAGAGAACAGACTCCCACAGGCTGTCCTCCGAACTCCACATGTGTGCCAGTGTCTTTCCTTTAGCATGGGTCTAAGTGTCACCAGTCGGGGTGGGAGGGAGACAGACAGACATCAAGAATTCAGCCGATTCTTTGTGAAGAACATCACTGACTAAAGCAAAGCTTTGTGGAGATGATTGTCTCTAGATCCATTGCAGCCCCTAGCTTCGGTATGGCAAAAGAAGCAGGGTCAAAGGTCAGAGTCGATTTGGAAAGCACAGCTCACATTACTCAGGAGGGAGTCATTCACTTCAGTGGGCTGCCATTTCCTCACCTGGAGGGGGGAGGCACAGTCAGTCTGTGCAGATGTGAGTCTCCTGTGACTTTGTCTGTCAGGAAGTGTAACGCAGGGGTTTCAACCATGGAGGCTGCTGCTGGCGTTTGGTGAGTGGAGGACAGAGATGCTGTTAAATGCTCCCATGGCAAATCCTCTGATTCAAAATATTAGCCTGCTAAACAGTAGGGCCTGGTGAGAAGCCCTTTTCTAATGAGTTTGGGGAATACAGATCTATTAAAACTTTTAGGAAAATAAATTTGTCATTTGATTCAGAGCCTGAAGACCTTCAGTGCTCACTGGGCAGCGTGAGCAGCCAGCTATAGGCTGGCCACAGCCTCAAAGGAAAGAAAGGAGCTGATTGGTTCAGGCTCCACGCTTGCCTTATTTAGCATGGTTTCATCTAGGGACTTCCTATGATTGGCTGAAGCTTGCAGCTTATGATTGGCTGACATACATACATACTACATACATACATACATACATACATACATACATACATACATACATATATATTCAGGGCTGACTTTAGGCTCACTCAGTGGCCTCAGACCTATGACTGAGGACATGCCACTAGGTCTCTGGTTCCTCGGTAGCCTCAGGTTTGCTGGTGAGAGTAACACCATCAAATGAGCCTCTTGAAGGTCAAATGTTCAAGGTTTGGAGGTCAGCAGCCACTCCTAACAGTGCTCTATTGAACCTTAGCTTGCAAGTGTAGTTTTGTGTCTGCTGTAATGCTAGATATGACTGGCAGAGGGCACTGGTGACACAGCCATGCCTTGTATGTTCTTAATGTCCTGTGCAAGGCTTAGCAGGTGACCTTTTGCTGATTTCTTGTAAATTGCTGATAGCCTGGAGTTTTAGAGCTGAGGAACTCCGGCAACAACCCCGAAGCTGGATTCTGACTGGTCCATCCATGAGGTCAGATATGGACGTGGATCTGCGTGGCCCTCACAACACAGCTTCAGGGCTGGCAGCACCAACTTTCTGAGGAAAAAGCCACAAAATGGATTAGTATTAGTATTAGGGAGCAGCTGAATGGAGGGCAGGTGGCTGGTGACACTTGCGGTTATGGAAAGTCAGCTCAGCAGGCCACAGAGGCATAAGCCTGCTCACAGAGATCGGGCTGCTTTTGCCTCCCAAGTGCTGGGATGAAAAGCGTGTGCCACTACACCTGGTTCAGTGTGGTTTTGTTTTGCATTTTGCAACAGCATGAAAGCGTGAAGGCGTCATTCGACTCTTGAAGGGGTCATTACCCACAGGTTGGGAAATGCTGTCTTAAACCTTGAATTGAGTGTAGTGTGCTCATGCCTATAATCTCGGCAGCCTAGGGTTGCAGTCTGGAGGATTGATGGGCATCACAGGACAGGACTACAGAAGGATACCCTATCCCAAAAGAGACAAAAGGAAAGAAAAAATTAAAATATCCAAGTAAGCAGACAGAGCTCCAGGTGTCCTGACCTTCCTCGGAGAGGATCTCTCTAGAAGCCAAAGGACACCAGGTCTGGAGCCTGTCGCAGCTTAGGGGGTCCTCACCCCTCAGTCCTCACAGCGCTGATACCCTACAGCAGCAAGTGGGAAGGATGTGGGGGAGACCGAAAGTGTGCAAAACAAATGTAGAGGCCGCTTCTCCACAGCTGTAAGGATGGTCTTGATCTTCCGAAGCCCTTCCGTGTGCCCTCGACATCTAAAATTCCATTAAAACAGAAATTCTGTCTTCAAGAGAAGTCCAAGTTCAGTTCGCTCACTGTAGAAGCGTAGAGGATCAACTGCATCTCCCTCTTTCCAGAAACTTACTGAGATTAAAAGTATAGGAAAGTCGAGGAGAACACAGCACGCTCTATAAGAAGGAGCATCAAGTAGGACTAATTCAGCAGTTTCGACTGAAGCGAGGCTTCGAATGCTGGCTGGTGTCTGAGGCCATTGGTCCTCCTCAGTCCTCCCATCACCCCTCCCCCTCTCAAGTCCGCCTTGGAAGGCCGAGACAGAGTGAGGCCGCCTGGGCTAAAGTTGGGGACGTGTGTGTGTGTGTGTGTGTGTGTGTGTGTGTGTGTGTCTAGCACCTTGAAAAACTCCAGAGAATCCCACCAAGCAGAGTTTGAGATTTGGATGTAAGTTGAGCACAAGGGGATTGGGTGAAAAACTGCACATTGAAGAGATGGGTTCGCCCCCCCCCACATGCTGCTTTCAGGAGTTGGGGAGCCATGATGATGTTTCCCCCTAAGACTGCTTTAACTGAAACTGTGACAGACTGACTAAAAGTCCCTCTTAGGAACCTAGGAGTAAACAGCCATATTCCCATAGACTGGTGTCTGCACTCCCTCTTCTCTGACGCGAGCACCTTCTGCATGGAGGTGAGGTCACAGAGCTGAGGAGTCTGCTGTGTCTGGTAGGTTGGGAAGGCCGGTCGGGGTTAGAGCTTGTGAGATATCTTCTGTTGGTTTCTCAGTGCCCCGCCCCCATCCTTTTGTTCACACTCATGCTCTACGTTTGGCCTTACGGCTCCCAAGTGAGTTTGGACAATTAGCAGCCCCCCAGACAGAGTTGAGGGAGGAAGGGCAGAGAAATCTCCCTTGTCTGCTCCCAAGAGTATCCTCCTGTGCGGCTGCCTTGAGTTCCTTGGCCAAAGGTCATAGCGCCTGTCACAGAATCCACCCTGTATACCAGGTTGTCCTTCTTAGTTCTGAAAACCTCCATCTCCCTCATCTCTTGAGGAGATGGAGTGGTGAGGGTTCTACCACTGTCAATCAAGGTTGAGCCACACCCAGTCCAACCCTTCCTGAGCGCAGAACAGCTGTGTTGGCTTTGCAACCTCACTGTTGTGGAGGCTTCTGGATGCTCCTGCTGTGGGCTGGGCTGAGTATGGAGGACAAAGGAAGAGATCCCACAGAAGATGGAGTCGCTGTGGATCTTGATGCCGTTTCCCCAACACAGTGGGTCAGGGGATCCATCAAAGTGTGAAGGAGTGGCAGTGTGGTCTGACCTGGGTCTGATCGACAACAT
Organism: Rattus rattus; assembly: GCF_011064425.1. Lineage (NCBI taxonomy): Eukaryota > Metazoa > Chordata > Mammalia > Rodentia > Muridae > Rattus > Rattus rattus. The sequence continues at coordinate 49,330,274 of NC_046165.1, read as the reverse complement.
TCTTCGTGGAAACCTCCTATAGGCAAACCTTGACTAGATCTGTTTTGGACATTTTTACCCAGGTTGGCCATATTGACACATAATCACCTCAGGAATTCTAGTTCCCTTCCTATGTTCAGGTCTCCCTTTTGTGTGTGACAAAAAAAAAGTTTAATTGGAGTAGCTTATACCTCATGGCATTTCTGAGGCACTGAAGATGAGGAATAACAGTAAGCCTTTGGTGCTAATCAAACTTTAGAACAGCAAATGGGCTGTCTGGAGATGGGGAGGGAGCTCACAGAACAGCAGCATTTCACACCTCAGAGCTTTATCTGGATATACATTAAGACAGAAAGTCTGGGGGAGGGGGAGTTTTGACACATATTTTGAAACTGGCCACTTGCTTGAGAGAAATTGTGAGAAGCTACCATATTTATGAACACGTGTGTGAGAGAAAAGAATAACCCATGCAAATACAGACCTTGTACATGGTCTCTGAATATATCGTATTTACAAAGATTGGGAAACTGGATCCAAGGAGTCACAATCAAAGCTAAACCAGAGCCACTGAAAACAGTACAGTTCTCAGCAGAGCAGATGGAGGGCGTCATAACCCAGGGCTCCCGAGATTGCTCTGGAAAAATAATGTCTACCAAAAATAATTACAACTAAAGAAAGTATTAGTCCAAAGAGGAAATCATCCCCCAAGAAGGAGTCCACAAGCAAGGTTAGCATGAGGAGAAGGTGACAAGCTAGACAACTGAAGCTACAAAACGAGCACATCTATAGGATTCATTTGATGGGATTATAAGTCATAACAAGAGAATAAATACTGCGAAAACCAGTCAACACGAATCAATCAGAATCAAAAGGGCTACTATAAAAACTGATTTATGAAACAAAGACTGTATCAGAAATGGATGGGAAACAGGAAGATGAATGTGACAGAGTCCTCTAGGGTGTTGGACACGGGAACAAAGAGATGAAGAGGGAGAGGAAATGGAGGACCAGAGACGCTACAGATAACATTTCACAGGGATTCTAGAACAACCAGAAAACCTGGACGAGCCCAGGGCTGAGGATTTTTCTAGAAAGGAATAGTATAGCTTCAGTTTGAGGGTTAAACCAAGTTCACACTAGACATATCCCACTGCAGCCTCAGAGAGGCATGGGAGGCATTGAGACGTCACACGGGCTGGCTGCAGAGGGATGTTGGTTACACAGAGGGCAGGCGTGCCATTATAACCGTTCTGGGACCTCCACGTCAAAGGGCTAAAATGGAAAAGCCACCAGCCTAGAACCGATTCTCAGCTCAATTGCTACTGTGGAGCGACGTGAGACAAAGGCATTTCGTACAGAAATATCAACTACCACAGAAATTTCAACTCTGACTCAAATATGTCTTCTAAAAATTAGCATTTTCCTTACATGATCCAATTCTATAAAAAAAAAAAAGTAATAAAAAAGAAAATGCTGGACATGGTGGCTCATACCTGGGAATTCTATCACTAGGGAAGCTGAGGCAGGAGGATTGGTTCAAGTTAGAGGCCGGCCTGAGCTACATACTGAGTTCCAGGTCAGCTTGAGTTACATGGAAAGAGCTTGTCTTAACAAAGAAATAGCCCACCCTATATTTTCCCACTTTTACCAAACAAATTGAAGGGGGAAAAAACCCCAAACTCTGGGTTATTACTTCTTAATCTCCAAGATGCCATGTAATCGGAAGGTCTTTTATTTTTTTTTTTTTATCTAATCCATTGTTCTTAGATTTAGTTTAGCTCAGCTGCAGTGGCAATGATGACCCAGGGCCTTACAACAAGAGAAGTTTATTTCTTACTGTCTAGGACTTGTATTACTGTAAGAGAAGGCAAGCAACTCATGGCTGAGAACCACACAGCTCTGAGAGCCTTTGGTAAGACAGAGGATGCTATCACCTTACATTCCATTAACAAAGAAATCAGGTTCTCAGCCAAGCCCCATGCTAATGACCAAGGGAAATGGCTTCTGCAGGAGGGCGAGGTAAATCACGTGGTAAAGGCATGGGTGTGATAAGCCTTCTGCATGGAGAGCATAGGCAATTTGGAAAAGCTATTGGCAACTACTACATAGCTCAAAAGCTATCGTGTTCTTGAAAATTGTTGAGTGTAATTTCCTGCACATATATATTTATAAATATAATGCAGTATATATTTATATATAATTACATATTTATACGTAATTATATATACTTATATAAACATAATTATATAAATTTGTTATCTAAATTATATATAAAATATATAAATTTATATATATATATATATATATATATATATATACAGCATCTGTCATTGTGTAAAATTGTTCTGCTATTAGCCCTCGGACCGATGGCATTATTGGTTTTTAACTCTGGGGCTATAGTGACTACGACACAGGACCTCTTTGACAATGTTTTACTTTGTGATTAGAGTGTTGTGTCTGAGAAGCATGCACAGGGCTTCGAGATCATAAGGTCTTGCTAGCATGACTAATGGTGCAGTGCAGGGCAGTGTGCACACTGATGGAGAGGGCAATTGGTTTGCTCTCCCTCTGCCAGGGCAGCATCAGTGTGAGAACTGATCCTGACAAACACAGCCTGCTTCCAAGTGGCCTCACTCAACAGATCCATTCAGTTCTAGCACTATGTAGCCAACTGCTGGCATCACGTGGACTCAATTCTGTCTTTCACAGATATTATAAATCCCGGAAACTTGAAACAATTAGCAAACTGTCCAGAGAGTTATTAAAAATAATTTTCATACAAAAACATTCCAGTCAGTTGGCACAGAGGTTTGAGGGCCCTGATGGCTGCTCATGCTACAGGAACCAAACACCATGAAGCAGAGGTTAGCTGCCCTCAGCAGACATCCTGACCCTCCCGGAAATGCCCCAAAGATGCATTTCAGCAGGGGGCCCTGGTGAGCCACCTACAGGCTCCATCTGAAGTAGAGATGTAGCCAAAAGAGCCAGGTCGCTTCAGAAAGGAAGTATGGCGCAGAGGTAGGAAGAGGGAGGAAGGCTGAGGACACGAGATGGGAGGAAGGTGAAAGGGCGTGGTGTGGGGGTGGTGTCATGGTAAGGATAAGTGTGAAGGAGAGGGTGGTGTGGAGGTGAAGGAGTCTAGGGTTCCCTCTGTGACAGACAGAAAGGGCTCCCACCCCAACTCACCCTACACCTACATCCAAATCCCTCAGCGAGTGCTGAGGTCCTGGAACCTGCAGTTGACAGAACTGGGGCTCCTGACTGACCACGCAATAGGGAAGCTACCGCCAGCATTAACCCGAAGACTCCCCCCGCCCATCTCAAGCTTCAGAACTTCAGAATTGTGAGCAGCTAAGGCTGTGATTAATTTTCAGCCGCTGGTTTGTGGTTGTTACAACAGCAACAGGGAACGGATACACCTGCCATCTGAGTGTGTGACTTCCTTCGCGGAGCTGCCGCTTCGCCGCCTTTTCAAGACACGGCCCCTGGAGAGCGCACCACAACGTGGTATTTGTTGGCAGAATCTTCTGGAAAACAAGCTAGCCAAAGCAGGAAGGCTGCTTCTGCAGTGTCTTCCTCCTCGCCTGCTGCTTCCTCCTTCAAGTTATTTTGTTTACAGATAAGTCCAAAACTGATAGTTTGCATTTGAGGACCTAGTCTAAAATAGTTGGCAATTTGATCTTTCTTCTCTTACCCAATCACTAATTTTAGAGACACGGTCTTTTGCAGAAGACATTGCTCTTTTGTGCTGCACCAGACATTAGATATGATTCACCAGGAAAAGGGTTGAGGGAAGGCAGCAGGGAGGGGTCACGGTGGCTGGCAGACTGTGGTCTCTGCTGCTTGCAACAGTCCTCAGTCATTCTGCTTGATGCAGCTCTCTGAAGCCCTGTGCGAGCAGGCACTGTGCGAGCAGCAGGCTCTCTGTAGTCAAGTGCTCTGCCTGACTGTGGACCTGCTTGCTCCAGAACAAGCTTAGGCTTTGGGTTTCGGTGACACTGTATTTATGGAGGTGGCATGCAGTTCTTGTTATGGCTGGGACATAGAACTGTGGCTGGCTTTAGGACAACTGTAGAGACCTGCAAGGCTCAAACTAGTTCTGACATATGCAAACCCACATCACCTATGTCTGTACTCAGCAACTTCTTGGTTAGGAAGGACACATTCACTCTGTTGACAAGAGACAACTGCTGTCCAGTTTCTCAGGGCCTACAAACCGTTCCCTTTTCTGCAACAAACCACAAGAGGAGGAAGGTTTGGTATATTTAAGTTTCCATTTCTTTTCTTTTTTTTTTTTTGGTTCTTTTTTTTCGGAGCTGGGGACCGAACCCAGGGCCTTGCGCTTCCTAGGTAAGCGCTCTACCACTGAGCTAAATCCCCAGCCCCAAGTTTCCATTTCTTTAAAATCTCTCTCTGTCTCTCTCTGTCTCCCTGTCTCTGTCTCTCTCTGTCTCTCTGTCTCTGTCTCTCTGTCTCTCTCTGTCTCTGTCTCTCTGTCTCTGTCTGTCTCTGTCTCTGTCTCTTTCTCTGTCTCTTTCTCGCTCTCTCAACAAAACATGTAAGCCAGCCCTAAGTAGAGGGTGTAATGTATTGGTAGGATTCATATGTATTTATGCCTCATAAAATTTAAAAAGTTTATAAAATTAAACTACCATAAAATGGAGTTGAAAACAAGAAAAATCCAAATAGCCACATGGAGATACTATTTCCCCCATAATGGATCAGTCAATATTTTCAAAGATAAGTCTTCGTCCGGGGCTCAGTAGGATGGGAAGAGAGATGGTGTCACCTTCTAAGGTATGAAAGTTTGCAGAAAGAAACAAACAAACACACCTTCATGTGTAGCACTCTGCTATCTTACCTCAGGGTCTGCTGTTTCTTTACTTGATGAAGTTACCTATAAAACAAGAGATGTGAACTTGAAGCGTTTTACTGAGTGGCGTGAGAAGCAGACAATGGACAGATAGCATTCACCAGCTGTCAGGTATAATTTTTGAGGAAAAAATATCAAAGGTCTTTCTAGTTGAAATTGACTACAGTGTGTTGGCGCAGAAGCCTAGGGCACTGTCTGGCGGTGAACCGGAAAACCATTAGAGTCAAGGAGGTTTGGCTGTCGGTGCCTTGGAGTCTTTCACCCACTCAATTCCCATTCGATTTTTGGATAGATTTCCTGATATGTCTGAAAATTATGTAAATTAGAACTCAGGGGTTAATTTAGAGATAATGTCAAAAAAAATTAAGGATCTCTTTGACTAAGAGAATGGCACATGTCTGTGTGTGTGTGTGTGTGTATTTAGTGTGTTTTTCAGGACCAGAGAACATTCAGTCACCTGGCATTGTGTGTCAGCGAAGAGTATGTTTATCAGCCTCCCACTGAGCACTGTGCTGAGCTTAGGATTTGTGTCTGTCTGGTTTTCAGAGGACTTTGAAGATGAGGCCTTTGCCAGTTCTTAATGAAAGGGCACCCATATTGCTTGGGGCTGGTAAGGAACAGGCTACGGTTAAGACAGTGTGCCCGTCAGACTTTGTGTTGCCGTGACCTAAATACCAGATAAAACCCACACGGGAGTTCCTCATTTCACTCACACTTCCTGAGCTTTTGGCCCTCATGGTGGCAGGGTGTGGTGGGGCAGAATTGTTCAACTCAAGGCAACCAAACAAGCAACATGGAGGAGCAAGAAGGTGCGAACTTCTATGATCCACTTCCTTCAGCTCTGCCTCACCACTGTTCACCACCTCCCGATGGCACCATCAATACCATGAGAGCTTGATACATTTCCTGTCGGGCAGTCATGATCTAGACAAGTCTGGAACATGTCACTGGCACCAAGAGAGGTGTAAACACCCACCCACGTGGCTGCTTACAATCATCTGCGATGCCAGTTGCAGAGGATCGGACCGTCTCTTCTGCCCTCTGACAGGCCTGGAGTGCACGTGGTGCCCAGGTAATATGTGCAGGCAAAATCCCCTATACATCAGAGCAAAACGAATAAGCACATTTTAGAAAGAAATGTTTTAGAAAGATATGCTGTCGATTTGTATCCACTAAGAAATACAAAGTACTGTGATCCCATTGGCTCTGTGGAAGTTAGAGAACAAATGAGTAGCCCTAATAGGACGGTGGTATGACAGCCGTACGTCTATCCCAAGATGAGAATGAGTTCAGGTGGGATGGAGTATAGGGATGTTTAAGGGTTCTCTATTTCCGACACAATGACCAGGGATCATATTGGGTTCCTCCCTTGATGTATTGCCAAACAGAAAGAGAAAATGAAATTGGAAGATCCCAGTTAGACAATTATTTCTATGAGGCATGGTATTGAAAAGAAATGCCCTCGTCTGAAGCTCTTTCAAGGGCCATTAGCATGATTTCTGGGATAAGAAATGTTCAGTTAAGGTCACTGAGAATCTGGTGCCTTGGCACATATTTCCAATTAGATAATGACTTTCTGTAAGTGTCTCTGTCTGATGAAGACTATTGATCTGCTCACAGAGCCAACTTTTGCATTACTATAAATTACTTGGGCAACACTGCCATTTTCATACCTCACTTCTCAAATTAGAAGTATAGGACAAAATCGGGAGGGATACAGGATTGAGAAGGCTGGTCAGCGTGAGGCTTTCCTTAGAAGAAATGACAGACGCAGTCTACAAGGTATATGGAATTGGAACAAGAGAAAAAGGAAAATGGAAGGACTGTTTTTACAATTGCACACAGTTTGCGTTCCTCACTAAGGTTTTGAAAACATGGTCCACGGCCTCTCTGAGCTCCTAGTGAATAGGTTACATGGCTCTGTACCATTTCAGCTGGATGGAAATGTGGCCACCTACACATTTGCTCTGGAGGCTCCTCTGGTTTCGGAAGAGTATCTTAGCCTCGGCTTTCTTTATTGAAACATAGCAAATATCTAACAGGTTCCCATCTTCCCAAGGGGCAAACAGACAGAGACACAGCTTACGCCTGTGAGACATTATGAAGGCTCATGGTCCCTGAGATCCAGGTGGCATGTTGAGTAATGGGCTGATTCTGACTCTCCTCACATTCCAGGCTCCCTGAAACACGATCCCCAGTGGAAGAACAGGCTATTCCACCTCTCGGTTTCACACAGTTGTCGATGGTCATAAGCAGCTTCAGACTGAAGGGCACATGGCCACATTTTTGAACAAGGATGGCCCACTTCAGGATGATGGCAGTGGTGGTGGGGGTGTCATAGAGTAACCTGATTCTTTCTCTCATCATCTCTAGTGCCTGTCCCACGAATTACTTATCCCAGAAATCATGAATCATGGTAATGGCCCTTGAAAGAGCTTCAGAAGAGGGCATTTCTTTTCAATACCATGCATCATAGAAATAATAGTCTAATTGGGATCTTCCAATTTCATTTTCTCTTTCTGTTTGGCAATACATCAAGGGAGGAACCCAATATGACCCCTGGTCATTACTGTCTGTCTTCCCCTCTCATCCTTTAGTGGAATCCCACCCCACACAAATACACATATAGTGTTTTATGGCACACAGAGAAATTTGTGTAAGGAGAAAGCTTTCTGTGATTGCTTAATGGAATGAGTCCAGAAAATGAAAGGAAACAACAGCTCAGACCTCAGAGTACTGGGGGATGTAGCTACACCTGGCCAGAAGTCAGTCCATCACAGACTCCTTGCTCTCTACAGAAAAGGGGAGCATAGGTTTCTAAGAGCTTCCTGGGTAGTGAGGTGTCTCACTCCTGCAACTCCCCATTCTATTGCTTTTGTCTTTCTGCACATTAATAACATTGTCTTCTTTCCCTTCTATTAAATCTGTCAGCTTGTTCCAGTAAACCTTGAGAAGTGAGAGATGGTGTTTCCCTTTGCACTTTGGAAACAAAACCCTTTATGCCTCTTTGTGTTAGAAGATCTGTGTGATTTGGGGCTGAGGAGACGGCTCAGCAATTAAGAGAACTTACTCCTCTTGCAGAAAACCTGGGCTTTTCCCCCACCAGCACCCATGGAGGAAAACACGCACATCTTTATCCCATCTAAGGACCTGCATCTTCTACCCAGCCACTGCCTCCTTCCTCCTTGCTTGGCCCCTGCAGGCCAGTAGCCAGTCCTTCTCATTCCTCGGGGTGTCTGGCATCAGTGGCCTTCATTACCGACGCTCCAGGGAACGTATCTAAATACTATCAAGCACTCCTGGAAGCTGGAAGCTTCTCCATTTGGCATAGAACAAGGGGAAGCAACCACTGTGGTTTCTGAAGCCTCACCTCAGGTGTACTGTTCTGTAAAGGAATTCCTTCGCATGCTTCTCAACTTAAACATTTCCCTCTGTCCGTTTCTCTCTGTGTCTGTGTCTGTCTGTCTGTCTGTCTGTCTCTCTCTGTTTATGCATATGAGTGCATTCATTCCACAGTGTACCTGTGAAGGTCAGAGGGCAGTCTCAGGTGACCTTTCACATTGAGACAGTGTTATTTACCAATGAACATGCCATTTGAGCTGGCCTGTCATCTTCTGAGGATTCCCTTGTCTTCACCTCCTACCTGGGTGCATTGGGATTGTAAACCCATGGTACCATGTCTGATTTTATGCAGATTCTGGGCGGGCATCTGCACTCTGGCCTTCACATTTTGTGTGGCAAACACATTACCCATTGACCCATCCTAGACCTCACTCTTTCCCTTTTGATTCACTCTCTAGAGTTCCAAAACACGTGCCTCTTAGGCATCCTCCAAGCAGATGGGCAACTGTCTGTCCTCATTCCAGCTTTGACCACCACCTTCCTCCCAGGTTCTGTTAGTACCTCATTTTGGAAACATTTTCTTTTAAGCCATAGGGCTAAAATAAAGACAGTCAAAATCCTGTTCGTTGGCTTGTTTTGTTTGGTTTGTACCTTGTTTCTGTTGCTCTACAATTCTAACTCAGAGAGGTGATATCAAACACACTTGCAGGGCATTAGTGTATAAACACGGAAAAGCTCAGAATAAACAGATTGGCAAGGTTCAGAGGCAGGTATGTCTGGCTTAGAAGACAAGGTGTCAGAGTTGTTGGGCAGTGTTGGCCATGAGCTGTAGGATATGATGATGCAAGGGGGCGGAGCGTGTGAGCCCAGTCAATATTGCAGCTCCAAGTCTTTTTTTTTTTTTTTTTTTGCTATAGTTTATATCTCTTTTAAACTATAGGCTTTTCTTCCCCCAAGGCCAGAAGTGACCATAATTGTGAATGTATTTTACAAGTTGAGAATACACAATAAGAGAAAAATATATCTCATATAAGTTTGAGAAGAAATTCAACATGGTTGAATGTGTACAATATGTTATCGGGGTCACGGTTGTTTTGAGAATCTATTCAGCTACATAAATTTATGAGTATTTGCTACATGCAAAATGTAGCATTACATGGTATATTAAGAACCAGCAGGATGGGGAGGGAGAGACAGCTCAAAGGTTAAGAGCACTGGTCTCTCTTCCAGAGGTCCTGAGTTCAACTCCCAGCAACCACATGGTGGCTCACAATTATCTGTAATGGGATCTGGCACCCTCTTCTGGTGTGTCTGAAGACAGCAACAGTGTACTCACATACACAAAATAAATAAAATTTAAAAAAAAAGGAACCAGCAGGATGAAAAAACCTCTTGCCCTCCGTTTAAAAAAGCAAAACCATTAAAATGTACACCCTATGCATGTTCCTAACCAACCATGGTCTTCCTTTTTAAGCTATTTATTTATTTAATTCTCGTGGGTGTTTTGCCAGCATTATGTTTGTGCACCACATATGTATCTGATGACCATGGGAGCTAGACTCCAGAAGAGGGGACTGACGTTACAGACTCTTGTGACCAGCCATACATGGTGCTGAGAATTGAACCTGGGTCCCGTAAAGCAGCCAGTGCTCTTAACTGCTGAGCCCTCTCTCCATCTCCTGAGCACCCACACACAACAGTTGAGACGTAGAGCCTCCAAACCTGCCAGGAAAGGGTGAGGTAATCAGCATGAGTTGGCATCTTGCTTTGTGGAGGCCCGTATTTCTGAGGTTAATTGCATCCAGAATGTCTGCATTTCTCGGTAGCCAAAGGAATCCTATTTAAATGTTAGATGTGCTCAACTAAGCACAACATGAAGGAATCAGAAAGAAGAATCAATTTTGTATTACTCTCTGCATCTCTCCCAACCCCCAAACGCAATGAAAACAACAAATGAAAACCCAAGAGAAACACCACTGACATTCAATCATCTGGAAGGTCACTGTGGAGAAATATAGACTTCAACATCTATTTTAAGCAACCAGATAATCAAACAGTAGCTGGCATAAAGACAGCAATCACAGCGGAGAAGGGGAGCTTGGGCCGGGCTGGAGGAGATATGAGTTCTATTATTAAAATTAAGAGCTGCCCTTTCTGCATCCTGATTGTGCCAAGGCCTACGCCAAGGCTTTCGTCAGCCCAGGAACAATCTCAGGAGCTTTGGGCAAACTGCTCCACTTCGCTTTTCCTACGTCTGTAACAAGGGCCTCCGTCTTGGCTTTAGAAGGGGACAGAATCAATTCCTGTCCATTTTTCATGTCCTACTTGCCAAGGACCAGCCTCAGCTTGGAGGGATTCTGAGGAAGGGGTGTTTGGGAGTGTTGAAAAAAAATGGCTCCAAGTCAAATCTTGAGTCCAAGATGGCAGCCTATGCTCTGCTGGAGACAGCTTTACAGCCTGCTTTCTCTCTGATCTGCTTTCTCTGGAGATCTCCAGACAGCTATCTCTCTCTATGTTCTGCTTGAGACAGTTCTCCAAGCAGTTCTCTCTTGCTATTCTAAAAAGTTCTCTGACTAGCCCATCTCTTGCAAACCATAAGCCCCGTCTTTTGTTTTACATATTAATCTAGTCATTTCCTCCTTTTGATTATCCTGTGAATCAGCATCTGGTGACCCAGCACCTTAATTCTTAGGAGACAACAACTACACACTTCCTTTTAACATTGCAAAAGAATTCAGAGATTTGTCTGCTTCTGTTAAGCACAGGCAATAAGCTAGCTGGGTGGGATCCAGTCCTGAAATGACCATTTCTATCACACCTGGACCTAGACTCGCTGTGTTCAAGGCATAATTCATATTGCAGCCTTATTTTTTGAGAAGTTATATATTTTTGAGCCCATGTTCTTAGAGTTTTTATCCATAGCCTTAAGGGCTGTCCTGAGGATCCCAGCCTTTACCATTTTGGTGAGACACTAGCCACACCTTCACCTCACTGACTCATGCTGTCTCAGATTATCATGGAGTCTAACATTAGCATGGAGGATGTTCCTCAGAGGAACATGAAATATGTACATTAGTATACAAACAAACCCTATGCCCACAGCAGCCATCAACACTCATAGAGACCCATGCCTGCTGTCCCCATCCCACAGGCAGGAAGCATGTCATTCTGTCCCCACCAGGCCATGACAGACTGGTCACATACAGTCCAAGTCCAGTTGCTCCTATGATAAAAGAGCTCTATCTGAAACTCAACCAACACTGTGAGGGTGAAGGAAGTTTGAGATGAATGAGCATTGGTAGAAGAGGCAAGGATGGCCCACAGAGGCCCTGCTCACCACTACAGAATGGGCCATTCATCTTGCTTCCTAAGCAGACAAACTCCAGACCCCTGTACTTCACTTCCTGAACCCATAGGAAGCAGGAGCCTTAGGCAGTGCCATCTGGGACCCTCATGGCTCTGGGTTTCCTTGGTTGAGCATTGGTTTCTCCCCATATCTACTCCCTGTCCTTTCTGGCAATATCTTCAAATAATCACTCATTGCAGGAGTCAGACTATCAGCACAAATGCTTAGGTTCAAACAGATAAAAGCGAACTCTGCCTCCTTAAGAAGGTTGTGTTTAAGCACAGAGACACCCAAGGACTGTTTGGGAATGCCTGCTGTCCAGAGATATTGAATCTATTGTGATAGGCATGTATGGGTGCTGAGAACTGAACCTGAGTCCTTTAGAAAAGCAGCAAGTGCTCTTAACTGCAGAGCCAAAATGACAGGAAAACAAACAAGCCAACCAATTAGACCATACTCTGTAAGAAGGGGAAATAGAATAGATAGTTATGGATGGATGGGGTGGTAGTGTAATGGAGGATCAAATGAGGAGATAGAGGGAAGAAGAAGGTAAGGAAGGGAATCTGGGGAGGGAAAGCTAAAGCTAAGAGTCATGATGACCGAGCACACACCCAGTCATGCCAGCTTGCAGAGGCTGGAGGAGAGACACAAGCTTCTGCCATGGGTACCTCTATGATGGATGGATGTGTGATGGAGACATAGGAAAGATGGCATGGTGGAGAGATGGGAGAGAAAACAAAGCCGAGGGGCTCGTACACTGCAGGGAGAGGTAGAACTGGAGACTTAAGGTGATGAGGATCAGGCAGATGTGAAGAGGCCATCATGAGGTGCTGGAGCAGGCTGCTGCCAAGGGCCATGTCTGTGTCGATGTCTACCGCTTGAGTTGCCACCAAAGGCCAAGAGGACGTCCATGTTCATGGTCTGGACTGCCACCAGATAGCATGTTGAGGATATGGGGACACCAGGGCCCATGCTACTACCAGGGACCATGTCTGGGTTTGTGGTCCTATGACAGCTGAGGTCTATGTTGATGTCCCAGGCCTGAGAAACCACCAAAGGCCATGCAATGTCCCTTATCTGGACTGCCACCTGAGGCACTGTGCTGAGCTGGCCCTAGCCCTTGAGGGCTATCCTCCTTCTGAGAACTGACCTTGCCCCTAGTTTGGACAGCCCAGTAGAGCTGACCCTCATGGCAGGGGGTGTAGGTGAGCTGTCCCAAGGACCTGAGAGAAGGAGAGCTGATCCTGCCCCTTGCTGGCTAGGCCATTGGGTGAGCTAGCCAGGGCAATGGCCAAGGCAATTCCAAAGAATGTAGTGACTACTATTTTTAAAAAGGCACGTGAGCTGGGGCTGGGACTTAGCTCAGGGGCAGAGTAGGGAATACTACGTACAAGACCCCAGCTTTGATCTCCAACACTGCTGGGGGGTGGGACAGGAAAATTCTTGTGTAAAAACAGCAACAAGTTAGACCTGGTAATGCAGGTGCGTTTCTGTTGAAATGATGAAAACTGTGTGGTATTGGTATTAAATGGACAACTCCATGGGACAGAATAGGAAATTAAACAAAAGGGCTGACCATGCGAGACTTCCCTTCCAGTCTGGGGTGAAGATCAAGTGGGCAGCTCCTGGAGGCACAATCTCTCAGCGTTCTAGAAGGATAACATTCTGAGAGACTTGGTGACTCAAATGGAAAGTAAGTAAGTGGTAGGCAATGATGTAAGGGATGATGGATGGCTTACCAAACCAATCAATACAAGAACAGCTTGACAGATTCTAAAGCATAGCATTCCAGACTTCACATCGAATAAAATAAAAAAGGCTGTAGGCTAAGGAACGAGTTCTTACTGGGCCCAGGAGAAGGTTACGCTCTCCCCTGACACATGCTTGTATAGGTACGCTCGCTGTGATAGGATCAATACATATACCAATAGAAAAAAAACCGGAAAATAATGTCAAGGGAGACATTTTAAATAATAAAAAATTACTATTTAGTATGAAAACAAGAAAGATTTTAGAAATTAAAGTCAACCACATTAACCTTTGTCTATCAATTTGCAGTATATATGCTCTATTGTTAACTAAAATCAGTAATGTTTGGGTTTGGAAAAGGAGCACTTCATACACTGCCTCACTGTGATGAGTCAACGGTCCAGTTCAAGATCTCCGGCATCTGCGACACCATCAATATTAGATTCTCACTGGGACTCAGTTATCCTGCTGTTTCCCTGTGTCATGGAGATCCTGAAGCTTTAGAACAGCAGGCCTGGCCATTTCACGAGTCCCAACTCTTTGCAGATGATGCAGATGTTAGGATGGGCCAACATAGAGCCCTGGATCTGGGCCTGGGTGGTGGCTAAGCTGCTCAGCCTGCGGGCTTTTCCTATCTACACCATCACTGAGAGCTCTCCAGCACTGCTCTGGCTAGGCCACCAAGTGCCACCATCAGCAGGTAGCAGGGGCTGCTCTCATAACCTCAGGGCTGACTCACCCCTATCCACACCTAGATCCAGAGGCAGCTCTGCTGGGTTGTCTAGTCATGTGCTGCAAACTGTGATGGGCTGGGCCAGCTCTCCTACTCCAATACCCTCCAGGCTGCCTTTCTGTGCCTTGGCCATCAGGGCCAGCTCTACTGTGTTGCCCAGGCGAGATGCAGGGCCAGCTCTCCCAAGTGCTACAGACAGTGAGGTAGAAGGGCTACCTCTCCTGCTCTCAGGACCACAGGGCCATCTCTTCTAGCTACTGTAGGTATCAAGTGGGAAGGACATCACCCCTGTACCCATTCCACCTCATGGCAGATAAATGTCAGGCCAGCTCTACATTCTGTCCCTCAGGTCTGGCTTATCTGCACCACCTCTGCCAGGGCCACACCTACTGTGCTGCCCAGGTGATATGCAGGGCCCGTTCTCCTGGTGCTGCAGCTCACAGGGACAGCACTAGCTCTCCCACTCTCGACTCTGGGGCTAGCTCTCCCGACTGCTGCAGGTGGTGGGGAAGAAGGAGAGTCTCAGTCTCTCCACCTGGGCCATCTCATGGTAGTTGAGTGGCAGGCTGAGCTTTCCCATACTCATGACCCTGGAGCTGGGTTATTCTTACCCCAGGGCCAGCTTCACCGAGCCTGGGCAAGGCATAGGGCCCGATCTCCTGAGTGCTGCTGATGGTGGGAAATGGGGCCAGCTCTCCAGAGAGCAACATCCAATGAGAGGTGGGGCCAGCTATGTAACTTCTCCACATCCACCTGGCTCCCCACAGACCCAGACATGACCCTAAGGAGCAGCTCTGGATAGGATCTCATCATGGCCCCAGGTGGGGGTGTGGCCTCTCGCGACAGCCCAGGGATAGTCCCATGCGCAATGGACTGGGCTTTCCTGCAGCAATCGCTACTTAATAAACTGCTCTGCAAGCTTGCCTCCGACCCCATCGGATGGAGGCACATTCTCTATTGGACGCTCCCTCTTCTCTGATGACTAAGGCTGGGTTCAATGGACATTAAAGTAGCAGGTACAGCAGCGTAGGGGAGGAGGTGTGCCTGACAGTGTAAGGATATAGTCCATAGCAGCCGGGAAGGCATAGCAGCCAAAGCTGGAGGCACATGGCCATATCGCATCCGCAGCTGGAAGCAGATGAAAGCCATTACTCATTTCATCTTTCTCTTCTGTCTGTGACCACAGCCCGCCATAGCCAGTGTGGGTGCTCATCCTCAGTTAACCTAACCTGAAAACTTCCTCCAGACACACCTAATAGACATCTCTCCTTAGCAAGGAAAAAAAAAAGTCCCATTTTTACATTGCCGACCAGTATTGCTTTGTATGGATTTAACACACTTCACCAACTGTACCATCGATAAAAACGTAACGTTTTTCCTCTTCAGAGTTGTAAGTACTCTTGTAGTGACTAACTCTGAGTATGCATTTGTACATGTGCACAGATACTTCTTTTTTTTTAAAGATTTATTTATTTTATTTTGTATATGAGTACACTGTAGCTGTCTTCAGACACAGCAGAAGAGGGCATCAGATCCTATTACAGATGATTGTGAGCCACCATGTGGTTGCTGGGATTTGAACTCAGGACCTCTGGAAGAGCAGTCGGTGCTCTTAACCACTGAGCCATCTCTCAGCCCTGCACAGATACTTCAAGTGGAAAACTCTTAGAAGTATGATAAAAATGTGATTTTGCTTGCAGTAGCTATGAACTTATTTAGTTCCTCCGTCTGTTTGATTGCCGTGTGTAGTAACTTGTTGGCTGTTAGTAAGCTCAGAGTCCTTCCACAGTTCTAGATTTTATCTGCCCTCAGACCATTTTCCCTCTTCCAGTTTTGAATTCTGGGAACAGTTCTCTTGTGAAGAATCTACTTCCTGTGTTTTGAGAGAGGTTTATTCTGCTTCTCTCAGTTCTGGAAATGGGCTCATTGCTCAGCGTAGCCAATCATAGCACTCTGTCCAGAAAAGTGATAATTATTTGTATGTTGTATTGGCTGGTTTTATTGCTATAATTTTCCTGACAAGCTAAAGTCATCCGAGAGGAGGGAACTTCAATGAAGAAACTACTTCCGTAAGATTGGGCTGTAGGCAAGACTGTAGGGCATTTTCTTAATAAGTGATTCCTGGGGAGAGCCAAGCCCACTGTAGCTGTTGCCATTCCTGGGCTGGTGGTCCCAGGTTTGACAAGAAAACAGGCTGAGCAAGCCACAGGGAGCAAGCCAGAAAGCAGCACCCCTCCAATGGCCACTGCGTCCGTTCCTGCCTTTAGGGTTTAGTTCTGCGTGAGTTCTTGCCCTCACTACTTTTGATAATGAACTGTTATATGGAACTGAGTGAAATAAATCCTTTCCTCCCCAAGTTGATTTTGGTCATGGTGTTTCATCACAGCAGTAATAATCAAAACCAAGACACGTGTGGACAGTTTATTCAAGTTGAATCAATGGAGATCACCCCCAGCATGTTTTGAAGTAACAGTTGGAGTAAAGAATGCTATCTCTCTCTGAAGTTTCTGAGGTTCTAGTATATGAAGTTAGAATTCTCACTGGCCACTTTTGCTTTCTGAATTTGTCAAGTTATCCTTGTCACCTTGATATAGCCTACAGTCATCAGGGAAGAAAGCCTCAACTGAGGAATTGTATAGCTCAGATTGGCCTGTGGCTCTGTATTTAGGGGATTGTCTTGTTAATTGATGTGGGATTCACCGGGGCACCATTCCCACCTAAGGTAGCAAGTAGTCCTGGGTGATATTAGAAAGGAGGAGCCTTAGTGAGCGAGCCTTCACAACACTCATTGGTGGTTTCTGCTGTCATTTCTTGGCTCTGAGTGAGCTCCCTGGTTGGAGGTAATGCTCGCTGTAAGGAATAGCCAGAAGACCTGCCTACTGGTTCCTACCTAGATGTCTTGACCGGATTTCTCTCAGTGAGACACTATGACTTGAAAGTTTAAACCAAATAACACTCTTCCTCCCCACTTCATTTTAGGCCAGTGTTGGGGACATAAGTGAGACCATTCTGTGTAACTTGGAACCATTTGATGTGATTTGGAATAATGCAATGCATGAAAGCTGCCATAAGGCAGCC
This sequence comes from Rattus rattus, assembly GCF_011064425.1. Lineage (NCBI taxonomy): Eukaryota > Metazoa > Chordata > Mammalia > Rodentia > Muridae > Rattus > Rattus rattus. The sequence goes on along the minus strand of NC_046165.1, from coordinate 49,313,174 downwards.
CAGATACAGCCAAGCCCGAGACAGGCCTTGACAGCTAATGAACTAATCTCAAGGTGGCATTGATTTGAGCCCTAAGCTGTGAACCCCAATAGTGAAAAAAATTGCAGCTTTGGAGGTAGCCCCTAGGATTGCAATGCTGTTCTCCGATCAATGATATTAATACCCATTGGCAAGAGTACTTTGAGACTGACCTCTGGATATGCCCCTGGCTCTGGAGACCTTTGAACCTATGGCACCATTGCTGACATCATGTGTCCACCTGTCAGTGATAACCACCCGCAAATGTGCTCAATGGCCTCCACCAGAGCCATCCTCCTGGTGTGGGTTTAACCTGCAAAGCTCCTGAGTCAGAGAAAACCCTGCCTCAGCCAACTGTTCCCACTTAGGGAGACGTATATTTAGCCTTTATATTAGCATGGTAGATTAAGGAATATATGTGTGAATAAAGCAAGCATATTTGACAGACAAATCTCGCTCTTCGCCCGATCTACTGAGAGAACGTAGACCATTCTCAGCAGTCAGAAAATGTCGACATCGCTCTGAAGGGGTGCACGGTCACTGTGAAGGGCCCCAGGGGAACTCTGCGGAGGGACTTCAATCACATCTATGTAGAGCTGAGTCTTCGTGGAAAGGAAAAGGAAAGGCTCTGTGTTGACAAATGGTGGTGGTGGTGGTGGTGGTGGTGGTGGTGGTGGTGGTGGTGGTGGTGGTGGTGGTGGTGGTGAGTAACGGAAAGGAGTGGCCACTGTCAGAACCATCTGCAGTCATGTTCAGAACATGATCAAGGGTGTGACACTGGGCTTCCATTACAAGATGAGGTCTGTGGATGCTCACTTCCCTGTCAAGGTCGTTATTCAGGAGAATGGGTCTCTGGATGAAATCCGAAATTCCTTGGGTGAAAAATACATCCAATCCACAGAGTTCAGATGAGGACAGGCGTTGCTTGTTCTGTCTCTCAAGCCCTGCAGGATGAATTAATCCTTGAAGGAAATGATATTGAGCTTTCTTCCAGTTCAGCGGCTCTGATTCAGCCACAACAGTTAGGAACAAGGCTATCAGGAAGGTTTTGGATGGCATCCATGTGTCTGAGGAGGGAACTGTGCAGCAGCCTGACGAGGGAGACCTCAGTTTCCTGGCTCCAGAAACAAGATCCTGATCACAAGGACAATGTGGGCTCTTTGAGGACGATGAAATACTTACATGTTGTTAGGAAAGAAAGAAAGAAAGAAAGAAAGAAAGAAAGAAAGAAAGAAAGAAAGAAAGAAAGAAAGAAAGATGCATCTCATGTGGCTATCCTAACTGCTAAGCACGTCACAGCCCACAGGAGTTTGTTTTTGTTTTGTTTTGGTTGTTTTCACAGAAACAGGAAGGGAACTAGAATGCTGGATAGAAGACAAATTTAAAGGTGCTGCTAAGAGACAGATGACAGCAGACAGGAACGTAGATATGGGGGGGGTGGTGTTGGGGATTTAGCTCAGTGGTAGAGCGCTTGCCTAGGAAGCGCAAGGCCCTGGGTTCGGTCCCCAGCTCAAAAAAAAAAAAAAAAAAAAAAAAAAAAAGAAAAAGAAGGGGCTGAGAGATGGCTCAGTGGTTGAGAGCACTGACTGTTCTTCCTGAGATCCTGAGTTCAAATCCCAGCAACCACATGGTGGCTCACAACCATCTGTAATGAGATCTGATCTGATGGCCTCGACTGGTGTGTCTGAAGACAGCTACAGTGTACTTATGTATAATAAATAAATCTTTAAAAAAAAAAAAAAACAGGAACGTAGATAGCACCTTAATGAACCATCTTGCCTGCGGACAATTGCACAAAGCAAGATATTTCTCTTTGTTGGGCCAAAATGTGGTTCTGTCGTTTTCAATCAAGATTCTAGGCTAGAATGGTTATATTCCTAGCGTGTTCCTCACCCTGTAACTTTATATGTAGGATGATTAGTTTTACCTGTACATTTTTTTTACCTTGTACTGGGGATTGAAAACAGGACCTCATGCATGACTGGCAAATAGTGTCATTGAACTAAGTTTTAAAAGTCCCTACCTAGTTCTTTTATTTCTAAAGTTGTAGGACTTTAGGTCTAAAGTTGGAATGTCATTTTTGTTGTGAAGCAGATAGCTCTATTTCTAAGTCCGTCAACACAGTATTTAAGTGTGTACAAGCACATATGCACGTTGGTTATCTTTGGCTTAATGACACAATGCCAATTTTTTTTTTTTTTTGGTTCTTTTTTTCGGAGCTGGGGACTGAACCCAGGGCCTTGCGCTTCCTAGGCAAGCGCTCTACCACTGAGCTAAATCCCCAACCCTAATGCCAGTTTTTATGTGTAAACATGATCGCGAATTGCTAACACACCAGTAAGACTTCATCTTACATCAGTTTACCTTATATTTTGACTATAAGCATATGAATGAATCAATTCGTTACCGTGTTGTCAATATCCATTTTGGGATTCTTTTTTTTTTTTTTTTGGTTCTTTTTTTCGGAGCTGGGGACCGAACCCAGGGCCTTGCGCTTCCTAGGCAAGCGCTCTACCACTGAGCTAAATCCCCAACCCCCCATTTTGGGATTCTATAGGTAGTATGGTAGTTATTTCTCTTACTAGAGCTTGCTTTCCTAGACATTAGTGTACACTACTCCACACACTTTGCCTATTCCTACTTAAAGAAGAATATCAAAACTATCTCTGTTATTGAATTCCATAATCAGAAAAATTCTTCTGAAGGACTGGAAAGGTGGCTTCAGCTGTTAAGACCACGTACTGCTCTTGCAGGGGGTGCGCACTGCTTCTCATCCCCCATGCTGGACAGCTCACAACTGCCGGGAACTCCAGTTCCAAGGAGACCCAAAGCCTGTAATCTCTGCGAACACCCATGTGCAAAGATTCCCCCCAAAACATACACACACAATGAAAAATAAACCTTTTACAAATTATTTTGCTTTATTATCTTTAAACATTCTTAAAATGAGACACATAGATCTGACGGTTTATTCTTTATGACAACCTTCAATTATAAACAACGATAACAAGCAAATGTAAGTCAGCTGACCTCACTAAATTATCACTATTTTAGATTGAGTTAAGTGCACACACACACACACACACACACACAAACTGTGTCATACATGAAATAATCCTGTGCCATTTCAAATTGTTATGTCAAAATATGTGTTTGTCTTTTGCTTGTCGAAACCACTGGACGACAAACAGCCCTGCTGGGCTGTGCAGTGGCCGAAGAATGAGGGGACGGGGGGTTCTCAGAGGCTGGGTGAAGAGGAGGAGGCAGACTGGTGTTTTAGATTCGTTTCTATTGCTGTGACAAAACAACACAAGCGACCACAACTCCTTTTTTTTTTTTTCTTTTTTTTTTTTTTTTCGAGCTGGGGACCCAACCCAGGGTCTTGCGCTTGCTAGGCAAGTGCTCTACCACTGAGCTAAATCCCCAACCCCAACCACAACTCCTAAGGAAGTGTTTCATTAGGTTTATGGCTCCAGAGGGTTGGAGTCCATAACAGGAAGGAAGGCACAGCTTCAGGAACAGCCAAGGACGCCGTCTCCAACAGCAAGCAGGGATCTGAGAGCACAGCACATAGCATTTGAAACCTCAAAGCCAGTCCCTAGTCCTTCAACCAGGCCACACTTTCTAATCCTTCTGAAACTGTTCACCAACTGGGAACCAAGTATTCCAACATACGAGTCTGTGGGACCATTCTTATTCAAACCACCACACCTTCTTTTGGACAAAATAAACTCTTAAACGTTGTTTACAAATTAGTTTTATACATATTAGTGCTTTGCTACATGTATCTATGTGGAGGACATGCATGTATGTATGTGGAGAACATGTATGCTTGGTGCCATCCTTGGAACTGGAGTTATAGGTGGTTCTGTGTGGGTACTGGGAACTGAATCTGGGTTCTCTCCAAAAGCAACAAGTGCCCTTAACTGCAAAGTCATCTCTCAAGCTTTCAAAATAAATGCTTAAGGCCCCAAGTTCCACTTTAGGGGGCTACTGCTTTACAGTGTCATTGTGTGGGCTCTGCTTCCTGGTTCGGCTACTCTTGAAGCCTGCACAGTTAGTCTCAGTTTCATGGGGGTATAAGCCAAGGTAACCAATGAAGATTGTACTAGTTTTTGAAGAAGCAGGGAAAACAATTCAAAAAGCTAAAAGTCAGTTGGCAATTAATCTTTTTATTCTCAGGAGAAAGACTAGTTGGTTGGCAGTGAGGAGGGCGCACAGCTAACATTTTGTACCTGGACACATAACTTTGTGGCCTCGTGCAACAGAGTTCCCCATATTGGCTTCAAGCTGCTAGCCTGTCATTGAACATGGGTTCAAGAACAGACAGAGTATAAGACGCAGTTCTTTTGGCAAATGTTTTGAACCTTCCTCCCCTCCCCTTTACTGTAAACATGTTCTCCAGGAAATTCTCAAGGTCCCTACTGAACTCCAAAGGCCTTTCCTACTCCTCGAGTCAGAGCTTCTAACAATCAGGCTCTCAGGAGGAGGAGGATCACCGAGAGAACTCAGCAGAGAAGACCCATGGGTCCCCCGTACAGAACCTGTGCTCTAAGAGGTGAATTACCCATACATAACTATGTGTGGGTTTTACAAATAGAACGAGACGTGGCTGACCTTTCTCTCCTTTACCCAGTCCATATTGAGAGCTATTCTCCTACTAGGAAAACCTTCTAAAACAAAACTGCTTTCTCTGATCTCCAAATAGCAGGAAAGAGAGCAGACATGGAACTTAATGGGGACGTGTGATAGCCCAAAGATATTACAGGATCGGATGATGCCGAAACCTTCACCAAACTTGGGACCATGGCACCAATCACAGTCAGATGTGCTGAAACAGAAGGAACATTAAGTCGGTATTTGAGTTTCTATAATGCAAAACTCAAGGCTTTATTTCTTATCGAGCTTATATCTACATAAGGCGCTTACTACTAAGTCATAATCTAAGTCCTAATACAACAGATTAGCTGTGTGTGCAGGGGACCCATTTTCTAAAGTAAAGCTGTGCAAAAGTGAAGCTGAGGATCCTCATCTTCTTCTGAGGCCCTGGGGATTAAATCCAAGCCTTGGTGAACACTGTGTAAACATACTATCACTGATGTCACAGAATATCACAGTGGGTGTCAGTGGCAGAACAAAGCCACTCATTTATGGCCAACAAGCAAAAGGAACTAGGATCCCACAGTTCCCTTAAAGGGCATGTTCACATGGCCCATGCATAAAGACTTTAGCTACAGTCCTCTGAGAGATCATCAAGACCAAAATTATGCTATAGCAATGTCTTTATTGAGTACTGATATTTTATATAACCCTGGTAAAACATTTTACTTAGACATACTATAAATACTTGTACCATCCATACAACCCAGAAATGATGATTTATTTTGACTTAAATAGTCAAAATAGTTATGTAACACCTAGACATAATGGGCAAGTTTGCGTGGACCCTAAGAACCCTGGTCTTGAGGTTGAGGTCAGGTAACAAAGCTGATTGCTTGCTGATTCCAGATGTGAAAAGGAAAAGTCAGATCTAGTCCTGATAGCTCTCGTATCAAAATGGAGTAAGACACGTCCCATGGGGCTAAGCAGTTTTTGAAGGGAATCGTTTGTATGCACTTAGTAATTTGTAGAAGAGATTTAACCAACAGGTGCATAGAAACTGTGCACCATCTCAGCAACACACTGTTCTCGGTGAACTTCAGAAATAACTGGAGAGTGTTATAAAACAGGACTGACTTAGGCTCCATTAGTATATTGCAAAGCAAGAATGAGTAAATGAACTGTGTGTAAAGGTGTGTGTGTGTGTGTGTGTGTGTGTGTGTGTGTGTGTGTGTTCAGGTATGTGTGTATGCGCACATGTGTCTGATGTGTTAGTAAAGTACTTAGAGATGTGCTTTGTAAAAACCACGTTAGAAATCACTCACCTTATAAGATATTTTTGAACTACAACTGGGTCATAATCAAGTATTTTATGTAGATTGTTTTTAACAATGAACAAAGAACAAATATGAGTAAGCCGTGGAGGGTTATTGCAGGAATTCTCTAACCAAAACGGAGGAATAGTGAATGTATTCTCAAATGAGAGTTTGACCAAGTTAAGCTTCAAAATCCCAGGTGGAAATGCTGTTATGTTAGTCCCGTCAACGGTCAGTTTTTCAAGTGACCTGTACATAAGAAAATCATATTTTACAAGATAATCAAGCAATTTAAAATATCCACTCGAGTTTTGGTACTGATGTTCTTGAAACCTGGCACTATAACCTCTATTTTAATATTTTCTTAGAATCAAGAGAATTTCCTTATAAAACAATGGAACCAATTTATTAGGCAAAGAAGTACGTTTGTGTGAACAGAGCAGCCAATGCATGCAGTTGGAGGTCCTTACAAACTGTCACCACTCTGGGAAAAGAAACATCCATAAATTCAGGAGCACTAAGAAGTGTCACAGCACACAAACACACAATGTGGTGACATGCAGAAAAATTGTTTTCAAAGACAACCCAGACACCACACATGAGTCTTCATTAACGCCTAATAAAAGCAATAACATGTATAACCTCAAAACACAGTTATGTTACAGGTTGTCCCCTCAGCACCTTGGTCCCTTACTCGTCACTGTGTCAATTGTTTCTAATAGTCCTTGTCCCTTTATTCAAAGACAGAGGGTGTGACTGGTCTTTGTCATTGCCTCAGGGGTGTTTTCCCGCAGTCCTTTCTCTCTTTGCTATTGAGTGCTGAGAGCAGACAGAAAAGTTCCTGTTCACATCGAACCATTGTCAAAATGCTTTCCAGAGGAATAGGCTGGCATGTGGACTCTAGATGCTGGAGCAGGTACTTCTGAACTCCCCTTGACAATCTGGGCTCACATAAACTTTGCCCCAAACTGGTTTCTCTAATTCTAGCTCTTGCTGACGAAAGTAATATATAATCAAAGGGGAAGGGTTATTTCAAATAAAGAGATGGGGTAGCTCTTTGAATACAGCTTCCATGACTGTATCTCGTGTGGTCAGCTAAATGAGGAAAGTCCCAAACTCGTATTTTGTCCTGAAGGACAAAAATAGACACTGTCATGTTCCCTTTACGTGAGACACACGCCTTGGGGTCAGTAGCATAGTCCTGCTATGATTCGAACATTTCTGAACTTCCTTTCATCCTTTATATTAAAATTTTTACCATGTGGAGGAAAATGCCTAGCGCCATCCTGTGCACAGGGTCCTGAGCGAAAGTGGGGCAAGCCCTTCTGGTTGCGTCCCTCATGGAGAGCTGAAACCTGGATCTGAGAAGCAACTCAAGGCCTGAGAACAGAGGTAAGACCAACTTTTCTGCTCCAAGTGACCTGCCTGATGGACTCACAAAGGCAAAATTCCTCTGGGACTGGGCACTTCCCACTTCTAGCTGGGACCCGAACCTCACTGATCCCAGCCCACAGCTCCCTGCTCCCAAACCCTGTGGGAGAGAGAGCTCACCTCCCAGACAGGTGGGCACTCCTGAGACTGCAGGGCAGGAGAGACCATCAATACTGCCCACCCCTGCCCACATCCCTGGCCCAATAGAAAACCTTATAGGGCTTCTGGGAACAGGAAGAGAGGGGCACTCATCGCTGCGGTCCAAACACCACCCGGATCTGAAGGGACCCAGTCAAACAGCTCCCTGCACCCAAATCCCTTGGGAGGGAGAGCTAGACCTTCAGAGGGACAGACACGCCTGGGAAGCCAGAGGAGACTAGTCTCTGCCCACATTTCTGACTCCAGAGGAAAACACCTAGCACCATCTGGGCCCCCTGGGCACAGGGTCCTGAGCAAAGGTGGGGCAAGCCCTTCTGCTTGCTGCCCTCACGGAGAGCTGAAACCCCGATCTGAGAAGCAACTCCAAGCCCAAGACCAGAGGCAAGACCAACTTTTCTGCTCCAAGTGACCTTCCTGGTAGACTCAGTACAAACACCCACAGGAACAGCTGAAGACCGGTAGACAGGAAAGACTACACGCCCGAAAGCAGAACACTCTGTCCCCATAACTGGCTGAAAGAGAACAGGAAAACAGGTCTACAGCACTCCTGACACACAGGCCTATAGGATGGTCTAACCACTGTCAGAAATAGCAGAACAAAGTAACACCAGAGAAAACGTGATGGCGAGAGGCAAGCACAGGAACCCAAGCAACAGAAAGCAAGACTACATGGCATCATCAGAGCCTAATTCTCCCACCAAAGCAAACACTGAATATCCAAACACACCAGAAAGGCAAGATCTAGATTTAAAATCACATTTGATCATGATGATGGAGGACTTCAAGAAAGACATGAAGAACTCACTTAGAGAAATGCAAGAAAACATAAATAAACAAGCAGAAGCCTAAAGAGAGGAAATGCAAAAATCTCTGAAAGAATTACAGGAAAACACAAACAGGTGAAGGAATTAAAAATGGAAATAGAAGCAATAAAGAAAGCACAAAGGGAGACAACCCTGGATATAGAAAACCAAAGGAAGAGACAAGGAGCCGTAGATACAAGCATCACCAACAGAATGCAAGAGATAGAAGAGAGAATCTCAGGAGCAGAAGATTCCATAGAAATCATCAACACAACTGTCAAAGATAATGTAAAACAGAAAAAGATACTGGCCCAAAACATACAGGAAATCCAGAACACAATGAGAAGATCAAACCTAAGGATAATAGGTATAGAAGAGAGTGAAGACTCCCAACTCAAAGGAACAGTAAATATCTTCAACAAAATCATAGAAGAAAACTTCCCTAACCTAAAGAAAGAGATGCCCATAAACATTCAAGAAGCCTACAGAACACCACATAGATTGGACCAGAAAAGAAACTCCTCCCATCACATAATAGGCAAAACACCAAATGCACAAAACAAAGAATATTAAAAGCAGTAAGGGAAAAAGGTCAAGTAATGTATAAAGGCAGACCTATCAGAATTACATCAGACTTCTCACCAGAGACTATGAAAGCCAGAAGATCCTGGACAGATGTCATACAGACCCTAAGAGAACACAAATGCCATCTCAGGTTACTGTATCCAGCAAAGCTCTCAATTAACATAGATGGAGAAACCAAGATATTCCATGACAAAACCAAATTTACACAATATCTTTCTACAAATCCAGCCCTACAAAGGATAATAAATGGTAAAGCCCAACACAAGGAGGCAAGCTACACCCTAGACAAAGCAAGAAACTAATCATTTTGCAACAAAACAAAGAGAAGACAAGCACAAACATAATCTCACATCCAAATATGAATATAACAGTAATCAACAATCACTATTCCTTAATATCTTTCAACATCAATGGACTCAATTCCCTAATAAAAAGACACAGATTAACAAACTGGATACGCAATGAGGACCCAACATTTTGCTGCCTACAGGAAACACACCTCAGAGAAAAAGGCTGGAAAACAACTTTCCAAGCAAATGGTCTGAAGAAGCAAGCTGGAATAGCCATTCTAATATCAAAATCGATTTTCAACCAAAAGTCATCAAAAAAGATAAGGAAGAACACTTCATATTCATCAAAGGAAAAATCCACCAAGATGAACTCTTAATCCTAAATATCTATGCTCCAAATATAAGGGCACCTACATACATAAAAGAAACCTTACTAAAGCTCAAAGCACACATTGCACCTCACGCAATAATAGTAGGAGATTTCAACACCCCACTCTCATCAATGGACAGATCATGGAAACAGAAATTAAACAGAGACATAGACAGACTAAGAGTAGTCATGAACCAAATGGATTTAACAGATATATATAGAACATTCTATCCTAAAACAAAAGGATATACCTTCTTCTCACCACCTCATACTACTTTCTCCAAAATTGACCGTATAATCAGTCATAAATCAGGCCTCAACAGACACAGAAAGATAGAAATAATCCCATGCTTCCTATCAGACCACCACGGGCTAAAGCTGGTCTTCAATAACAATAAGGGAAGAACGCCCACATATACATGGAAGTTGAATAATACTCCACTCAATGATAACCTGGTCAAGGAAGAAATAAAGAAAGAAATTAAAGACTTCTTAGAATTTAATGAAAATGAAGGTACAGTATACCCAAACTTATGGGACACAATGAAAGCTGTGCTAAGAGGAAAACCTCATAGCTCTGAGTGCCTGCACAAAGAAACAGGGGAGAGCATACATCAGCAGCTTGACAGCACACCTAAAAGCTCTAGAATAAAAAGAAGCAAACACACCCAGGAGGAGTAGAAGGCAGGAAATAATCAAACTCAGAGCTGAAATCAACCAAGTAGAAACAAAAAGGACCATAGAAAGAATCAACAGAACCAAGAGCTGGTTCATAGAGAAAAACAACAAGATAGATAAACCCTTAGCCAGACTAATGAGAGGATACAGAGAGTGTGTCCAAATTAACAAAATCAGAAATGAAAAGGGAGACATAACAACAGAGCCAGAGGAAATTCAAAAAATCATCAGATCCTAATACAAAAGCTTATATTCAACAAAACTTGAAAATCTGCAGGAAATGCACAATTTCCTAGACAGATACCAGGTACCCAAGTTAAATCAGGAACAAATAAACCATTTAAACAACCCCATAACTCCTCAAGACTCCCCATAACTGCTTCAAGAAATAGAAGCAGTCATTAAAAGTCTCCCGACCAAGAAGAGCTCAGGTCCAGATGGGTTTAGTGCAGAATTCTATCAGACCTTCATAGAAGACCTCATACCAATACTATCCAAACTATTCCATGAAATTGAAACAGATGGAGTGCTATCAAATTCCTTCTATGAAGCCACAATTACTCTTATACCTAAACCACACAAAGACCCAATAAAGAAAGAGAACTTCAGGCCAATTTCCCTTATGAATATCGACGCAAAAATACTCAATAAAATTCTTGCAAACCGAATCCAAGAGCACATCAAAACAATCATCCATCATGATCAAGTAGGCTTCATCCCAGGGATGCAGGGATGGTTTAATATACGGAAAACCATCAACGTGATCCATTATATAAACAAACTGAAAGATAAAAACCACATGATCATTTCATTAGATGCTGAGAAAGCATTTGACAAAATTCAACACTTCTTCATGATAAAAGTCCTGGAAAGAACAGGAATTCAAGGCCCATACCTAAACATAGTAAAAGCTATATACAGCAAACCAGTAGCTAATATTAAACTAAATGGAGAGAAACTTGAAGCAATCCCACTAAAATCAGGGACTAAACAAGGCTGCCCACTCTCTCCCTACTTATTCAATATAGTTCTTGAAGTTCTAGCTAGAGCAATCAGACAACAAAAGGAGATCAAAGGGATACAGATCGGAAAGGAAGAAGTCAAAACATCACTATTTGCAGATGATATGATAGTATATTTAAGTGATTCCAAAAGTTCCACCAGAGAACTACTAAACCTGATAAACACCTTCAGCAAAGTGGCTAGGTATAAAATTAACTCAAATAAATCAGTAGCCTTCCTCTACACAAAAGAGAAACAAGCCGAGAAAGAAATTAGGGAAACAACATCCTTCATAATAGTCCCAAATGATATAAAATACCTCGGTGTGACTTTAACCAAGCAAGTGAAAGATCTGTATGATAAGAACTTCAAGCCTCTGAAGAAAGAAATTGAAGAAGATCTCAGAAGATGGAAAGATCTCCCATGCTCATGGATTGGCAGGATTAATATAGTAAAAATGGCCATTTTACCAAAAGCGATCTACAGATTCAATGCAATCCCCATCAAAATTCCAACCCAATTCTTCGTAGAGTTAGACAGAACAATTTGCAAATTCATCTGGAATAATAAAAAACCCAGGATAGCTAAAACTATCCTCAACAATAAAAGGACTTCCAGGGGAATCACTATCCCTGAACTCAAGCAGTATTACAGAGCAATAGTGATAAAAACTGCATGGTATTGGTACAGAGACAGACAGATAGACCAATGGAATAGAATTGAAGACCCAGAAATGAACCCACACACCTATGGTCACTTGATTTTTGACAAAGGAGCCAAAACCATCCAATGGAAAAAGATAGCATTTTCAGCAAATGGTGCTGGTTCAACTGGAGGTCAACATGTAGAAGAATGCAGATCAATCCATGCTTATCACCCTGTACAAAGCTTAAGTCCAAGTGGATCAAGGACCTCCACATCAAACCAGATACAGTCAAACTAATAGAAGAAAAAGTGGGGAAGCATCTCGAACACATGGGCACTGGAGAAAATTTCCTGAACAAAACACCAATGGCTTATGCTCTAAGATCAAGAATCGACAAATGGGATCTAATAAAACTGCAAAGCTTCTGTAAGGCAAAGGACACTGTGGTTGGGACAAAACAGCAACCAACAGATTGGGAAAAGATCTTTAACAATCCTACAACAGATAGAGGGCTTATATCCAAAATATACAAAGAACTCAAGAAGTTAGACCGCAGGGAGACAAATAACCCTATTAAAAAATGGGGTTCAGAGCTAAACAAAGAATTCACAGCTGAGGAATGCCGAATGACTGAGAAACACCTAAAGAAATGTTCAACATCTTTAGTCATAAGGGAAATGCAAATCAAAACAACCCTGAGATTTCACCTCACACCAGTGAGAATGACTAAGATCAAAAACTCAGGTGACAGCAAATGCTGGCAAGGATGTGGAGAAAGAGGAACACTCCTCCATTGATGGGATTGCAGACTGGTACAACCATTCTGGAAATCAGTCTGGAGGTTCCTCAGAAAATTGGACATTGAACTACCTGAGGACCCAGCTATACCTCTCTTGGGCATATACCCAAAAGATGCCCCAACGTATAAAAAAGACACGTGCTCCACTATGTTCATAGCAGCCTTATTTATAATAGCCAGAAGCTGGAAAGAACCCAGATGCCCTTCAACAGAGGAATGGATACAGATAGTGTGGTATATCTACACAAGGGAATATTACTCAGCTATCAAAAACAATGACTTTATGAAATTCATAGGCAAATGGTTGGAACTGGAAAATATCATCCTGAGTGAGGTAACCCAATCACAGAAAAACACACATGGTATGCACTCATTGATAAGTGGCTATTAGCCCAAATGCTCGAAATACCCTAGTTGCACAGAACACATGAAACTCAAGACGGATGATCAAAATGTGAATGCTTCACTCCTTCTTTAAAAGGGGAACAAGAATACCCTTGGGAGGGAATAGGGAGGCAAAGTGTAGAACAGAGGCAGAAGGAACACCCATTCAGAGACTGCCCCACATGTGGCCCATACATATACAGCCACGAAACTAGATAAGATGAACGAAGCAATGAAGTGCAAGCTGACAGAAACCGGATGTAGATCGCTCCTGAGAGACACAGCCAGAATACAGCAAATACAGAGGCGAATGCCAGCAGCAAATCACTGAACTGAGAATGGGACCCACGTTGAAGGAATCAAAGGAAGGACTGAAAGAGCTTGAAGGGGCTCGAGACCCCATATGTACAACAATGCCAAGCAACCAGAGCTTCCAGGGACTAAGCCACTACCCAAAGACTGTACATGGACTGACCCTGGGCTCCAAATGCATAGGTAGCAATGAATATCCTAGTAAGAGCACCAGTGGAAGGGGAAGCCCTTGATCCTGCCAGGACTGAACCCCCAGTGAACGTGATTGTTGGAGGGAGGGCGGTAATGGGGGGAGGATGGGGAGGGGAACACCCATATAGAAGGGGAGGGGAAGGGGTTAGGGGGATGTTGGCCCAGAAACCAGAAAAAGGGAATAACAATCTAAATGTAAATAAGAAATACCCAAGTTAATAAAGATGGAGAAAAAAATTTACCATGCAATTTGCTTTGATCATGTTCGTTCCCCTATCCTAACTTCTCCCAGGTCCCCTACCTTTGTTTTTTATCTTTTTTTAAAAAAAATTACAAACACAAAAACAAAAAACACAAAGCCCAAATAAGACAAAAATGCTGAATCAAACAGAAAGTACACACACACACACACACACACACACACACACACACACACACTCACACACACACACACACACACACACACTCATACACACACACACACACACACACACACACATACACACACACATACCCCAGGATCCTTCCCAAACAGCAACAACAAACCCCAAAGAAAACCATGGAGTTCCCTTTGTGATGGCTCTCGGGCATACAGCCTGCCCTGGGGTATAGTCACTACGCCCAATGAGATTCCATTGGAAAACACTGACTTCTTTTCCTTTGCCAGCATGTAGCTTCAAATAATTACTGGTAAGCAATGAGCCCCACTTCCACATCCCCACTCTCAGTGCTGACACTCTCCGGCTTGAACCTCTTCAGGTCTCGTGCATGCAGCCAGTTTTTGAGTCCCTATGGGCATCCATCCTGCTGTGTCTGGAAAATGCAATGCCCTGGAGGTCATCCAGTATCTCTTGGTCTTACCATCTTTTAATCTCCTCTTCTGGCTAGATCCCTGAGCTCTGAGGAGTAGGGTTTCATGAAGACTTCCCATATAGGACTGAGTGTTCCAAAGTCTTCCACTCTCTGCACATTGTGTAACTTTGGACCTCTCTTTTGGTTCCCATCCACCCCAAGAAGAGTTTTCTCTGTTGATGGCTGAGTGAGGCACTGGTCTACGGGCATGATAGTTTGTATATGCTCAGCCCAGGGAGTGTCATTATTAGATGTGGCCCCGTTAGAGTAAGTGTGTCACTGTGGGTGTAGGCTATAGGACCCTCATCCCAGCTGCCAGGAAGTCAGTCTTCCACTAGCAGCCTTCAGATGAAGATGTCGAACCCTCAGCTCCTCCTGCACCATGCCTGCCTGGATGCTGCCATGTTCCTGCCTGGAGGATAATGAACTGAACCTCTGAACCTGCAAGCCAGCCTCAATTAAATGTTGTCATTTATAAGACTTGCCTTGGTCATGGTGTCGTCTCTTCACAGCAGTAAAACCCTAACTGAGACAACAGGTGTTATATCAGAATGTCATCAAGGAGTCGTTTTATTGCTATGTTGCTTTAGAAGAATAATAGTATTTGGTTTTCTGTAGGTTCATAACCTATCTGGTCTCATCTTGATCAGTTTAACAGCATTAGGTATGAGTTTTATTTCATGGAATAGACCTTAAATCCAAGCAGAAAGTGGTTGGTTACTCCCATAACACTTGTGCCACTATTATGCCAGTATATCTTGAAGGCAGCTCTGTGTTGTAGGTTACAGTGTTTGTAGCTGGTTTTGTGATTAGGTTTCTCCTCTTGTAGTGTATAGAGCACTTTCTATACTATGAATCCTGGTCAGTAGGGTTAACACTTCTAGTTAGGCATCAAGATTTATCTAGTTACTCAACAAGATGTAACTCATACCTGGCACTGGATGTTTTTGTTGGAATAAGATGTCTATGGCATTGTATCCTCCATTGTCTTAAGATTCCATTTAGATTTCTTCTATATATCTATATATTTTAGGAAGCTTCTACAGTAATAAGTTTCCATATGGATTTTCAAATGACCTTTAGTGTTAGTTGTCCCTCCCCCATACCCTCAATTACCCTTTTCTGTCACCCCTCTCCTATTTAATACTAGATCAGTTTCCCTTTTAGCCTCCAGAAAACTATATCCTATTTTCCTTTTCATGGGAGATCCTCTCCTCCACACTAGTCCCTTACTAGGTACTTAACCTCTGTGGTTATTTGGATTTTAGCACATATATTGACGCTTAAGAGCTAACATCCACATGTGAGAAAAAAAACATAACAATATTTGTCTTTTTGGCTCTGGGTTACCTCTTTCAGGATAATTTTTTTCCTAACTCTTACCCATTTACGTGCAAATTTTATCACTTTATTTGTCTTAACAGCCAAATAATATCCTGTTGTTGTAAATGTGCTGCTTTTCATGGCGTGTTGAGAGCTTCCAAGGAACAACCACACTGCCTTCCACTATGGGCATACCAGTTCACACTCTCCCCAGCAGTAAATAACTGCTCTCCTCCCCCACTCCCCAGCGCATGCTGTCATTTGTTTTATTGATCTTGGCCATTCTGATTGGTGTAGGGTGGAATCTTGAAGTAGTTTTGATTTGCATTTCCCTGACAGCTAAGGATATTGGTCATTCTTTAAGAAGTTCTCAACCATTTGTGTTTCATCTTTTTGAGAAGTCTTAGCCCTGTACCACATTTCATAAATGGTTTGTTTTCTTTATGCTCAGGGGTTTGGTGTGTGTGTGTGTGTGTGTGTGTGTGTGTGTGTGTGTGTGTGTGTGTGTGTGTGTTTAGTACTCCATATATATTTGACATTGACTCTCTATCAGATGCGTAATCAGTAGGCATTTTCTATATAGACTTCTTCCCCAGAATCGTGTCCCTTCCCATACGCAAGCTACTCAGTTTCATAAGGTTCCAATGTATTAATATTTGGTCTTAGTGCCTGTGCTATCAGTGTGTTGTTCAGAAATTCCTTTCCAGTACCAGTGAGTTCAAGTCCTCTTCCTCCTCTGCCAGGTTCAGGTTATGTCCTAGTTAGGGTTGTGCAATGAAACACCATGACCAAAAAGCAAGTTGGGAGGAAAGGGCTTACTTGGCTTACACTTCCACAGCACTGCTCATCACTGATGGAAGTCAGGACAGGAAGTCAACAGGGCAGGAATCTGGAGACAGGAGCTGAGGAGTCCTTTGTGGATGCTGTTCCTGCCTTGTTTATCATGGCTTGCTCAGCCTTCTCGCAAAATTTTTGAACAACCAGCTCAGGGATGGCACTCCTACAGTGTCCTCCACCAATGAATAGTTAAGAGAATGCCTTACAGCGAGATCTGATGGAGGCTTTTTATCAGTTGAGGTTCCCTCCTTCAGCTAATGCTAGCTTGTTTCAAGTTGACATAAAACTATCCACACAGATTATGTGCTCCCAAGTTGCAGTCTCTGATCCATTTGGAATTGAGTTTTGTGCATGATGCTAAATATGGATTTATTTAAAAATTTCTGTATACAGCCATCCAGTTTAATAAGCATCACTTTTTTGAAGATGCTGTCTTTTCCTCAGTGTGTATTACTGTTTCTTTATTAATTTTGGTGGATTTTCCCTATAATGATTATGTAGTGTCCTTCCGTACATCTTCTGATTAATTTGTCTGATGTCTATTTTGTCAGGTATTAAAATAGCTCTACCTGCTTGCTTGTGAAATACCTTTTATCCTGAGGCGATGCCGATTCTTCAAGGTGAGGTGCATATTTTCGATGCAGCAGAAAGATGGATCCTGGTTTCTAATATCTATTAGTTTGTGTCTCTTTATTATTATGTGTCATGGGGGATTTATATCTGCTCTTGTCTAGCTTGATAGGCATTTCTATTTCTAGATTGGGGAAAATTTTTCTTCTATAATTGTTTAAAAATATTTTCTGCTCTTCTGGCCTTCTTCTTCCTCTAGACCAATTATTTGTAGATTTGGTCTTTTCATAGTCTCCCAGATTTCCACGATATTTTAGGTCCAGACTTTTTTTGTCTTATAATCTGTTAGAGAGGCTTATCTCTAAGGTTTTCGTTTGCCATCTAGCTGTTTCATTTCTAGTTTTATTTCAATTTGAATTTTATTTTAGTGATTCTATTCCTTTGTCAAATTCTACTTTCACATCTTAAATTGTTTTCATTATGTCTTTCAAATGATTCTTTGTGTTTTTACAGTCTTCAGTAAGGTTCTTTTTTTTTTTTTTCTTTTCTTTTTTTCGGAGCTGGGGACTGAACCCAGGACCTTGCGCTTGCTAGGCAAGTGCTCTACCACGAACTAAATCCCCAACCCTTCAGTAAGGTTCTTACTCATATGCTATTTAAGGTCCTTGAGCATAGTCAAAATTGCTATTTTGAAGTCCATATATTGTGCTTCATCTAAATTGCCTTTCTCAGGGAATATTGCAGTAGGGTTGCTGGCTTCTGAAGGTCGTGCATGGTCTTGGATATCCACATTTGTGGTTTTTGCACTGGGATCTAGGCATCTGGAGTTATGATATTTGAAGTGTTTCTTGAGGTGAATGTTTTGTTGGGTAGATATTCTGTTGTTTGTTTTCTGTTGTTTTCTCTGGATCCTCTGAAAGTGTGGTGGCTGTCTTATAATAGTCTTTATTAGAGACTATTTTGTGGGTCAAGGTGTGACATAAAGGAATGGGGATGGGCTAGCAGAAAAGATTGAGGGGCAGCAGGACAGAACTAGGCATACCTTGGGTCTGCACCAAGATGTGGGAATGGCAATAGTAGAGGAGCTCCTATAAGCAGGCTGAAGCATGACTAACAACATGTCTGGAGAGACCTTAATAAAAGAGCTGGCTTGCGCCATGTATCTCCACCACAGAATGGAGTTGGGATGGGAGGAGGGCTCCTGGCAGCACTCAGAATGCCTCTATAGTTCTAACATTGAATGCTTTACTCCCAAGATATCCGGAGGTAGAGCCTCTAGGAAATTAGTAGGTTTTTGAGGGAGAGCTCTCACAAATGGGATATATGCCATTATAAATGAAGCTTTGAAAAAAAAAAAAAAAAACCCTTAACCCTTCTGACCTGTGAGGGGAGAATGAGTAAGATGAAAGGGTGCTCAGTCTCCCCTTAGGGGGATGGGTCAGTTTTAAGCATGGTTAAGACACTTGAAGTCAGTATTAGTGCTAATGATGTCAGTATTAAGTGTATATTGTGAGCACTTCTTATTTTTGTGTTTCTTTAGGTCAGCAATTCTCGACCTTCCTAATGTTGGAACCCTTTAATACAGTTCCTCATGTTGTGGTGACCCCCAACCATGGAATTATTTTCATTGTTACTTCATAACTATAATTTTGCTACTGGTATGAATCTTAATGTAAATAGTTTTAGAGGTAAAGGTTTGCCAAGTGGGTGGCAACCCGCAGGCTGAGATCTGCTGCTTTAAGTAAAAATGTGGGGAAAGGGGAAGATTGGCTACTTAGCAGCTGTTGACCTGAGCGCCTGGACCAAAATGGCTGACTGTCAGACACATAGGCCATCACCCCCATGCCAGCATCAGCCATCTGGGCATCCCACAGACTCAGAGGAGATATAGGATGATCTTGGTTATGACCCTGGTTTAGGCACAGATTCAGCCAGGGCTATTTAAAATAGTTTGTACTAGATATTTTGTTCTCTCTAGTATCACTGAAGTCTACGTAAGAGAGGAAACATTTCTGCCAACAGTGCAGCAAAGGGAAGTTGCCTACTGCCATGTCTGGTGCTGAGAGGCAATGATGTCAATGTTCCAAACAAATGGCTGTGATTATTCCAAATTTCCCTTTTTGGGGGACTGTATAAGCAGGGTGCTCAGGCTCAGAGAATCCACTGGAAAGAGACTCTCTTGTGTTTCCTTCCATGAGTTTTGACCATTAGGCCTGATAAAGGGCTTCTCTTCAGTGAACTCTTCTTGGTTATTTCCAGTAGTCTGGGCTGAGTGGGTGACAAGGAAGGGCAGATACAAAATACTGACAGCAGAGTGTCAGCTCCAGAGCAAGATAGAGGGTAGTGGATGGAGAGGAATAGCAAGAGGTGGTGGAGACCTGGGATAAACCCCCTCAGGAGAAAAGCTGTAAGGAATCTCAGAAGAGAAACTGCAGACTCTGGTCACCAACAGTGCACTAGAGAGACACCTCAGCCCTCAGCCCTCAGCCCTCATCCCAGATGTGCTGTAACCCTGCTGCTTCCTACAAGTTGAGGAACCCTGATGCCTGGCATGCAACACCAGCTGCAACACAGCTACAGTCACGGCCCAAGGAGCACTGACTTCCTAAGCCCACTTAAGAGCTGTACCATTTCAAGAGGAAAGGGAACATTTGGAAATGCAAAGGGAGCTAGAAACAGATTAGGTGAACAAGGTCAAGCACCAAAACGGATAAAGCAGGGGTGAGGGGAGGTGGGGGTGGGGATGGGGGAACAGTATCCTGAACACATCACTGACAAGAAAGGAACAGGTGCAGGGTAAAGTAAATACATGGGGAAGTGAACTATATCCATCGAACTATATCCAACTATATCCAACTATATCCTTGCATAGGCTGGATTCTCCTAGTGAAATATAAGGATTAGCACATGAAACTTTAAAAAATGTGGTAGCAGCATTAGAAAACCAGAGGAAGACATCTTCGTATTTTTCTAAAGATGTGACTATGTTCCAAGAAAACCAATTGGGCAGTGAGAACTAATAATGGGATTTGGTTACATAGTTCAATTTTTAAAATTAGTCTAAAATAGTAGTACACCGTTTCTATTCTGTATTTACTTTAATCAGATGATTTTGGAAATAAAAGAAGTATTATGTATAGAAATATGCTCATGAAATCCTTAGAGACAGTTATTAGAGAAGTTAAGTGAAACACAGATTGCTGTGAAGGGCATAAAATAAGATTTGCGAGGCTGGAGAGATGCTGCTGCAGCTAAGAGCACATACTTGGACCAAGTTCCATTTCCAGCACCCATGTCACCTGACTTACAACTGTCTGCAGCTTCAGCTCCAGGGAATTCAACGTCTCCGACCTTCCTAGGCACCTTTACTCACATGCACAAGATCTCACATAGATGCACAGACAGACACATGATTAAAAACAAAGTTGAAAGATTTGAATGATTAAGAGTATGTAATGTTCTAGATTTTAGTTTCATCATTTATATTATGTGTGTGTATGTGTGTGTGTGTGTGTGTCTGTGTCTGTATGTGTGTCTGTGTGTGTGTCTGTGTGTGTGTGTGTGTGTGTGTGTGTGTGTGTGTAAGTATGTATACCATGTGTGTAAAGTGCCCTTAGAGGCCAGAAAAGGACATCAGATGTTAGAACTGGCATTTCAGGCATCTGTGAGCCACCCAATGTGGGTGTTGGGAAACTGAACTTGGGTCCTATGGAAGAACAGCAAATGCTGTTAACCACTTTGCTATCTCTCTAGCCCATGTAATATATTTTAAAATAAAAAACAAACACTGTCAACAAAATTTTGTGTAACTCAAAACGACTGCAATGAATGTGTCAAGCTTGTGTTCGTGTGTGCCGTGACAAGTCTATATAAAAAAATCTTAACGGTCCTAACAAAACATCTTCCCTACTAGTTACCATTGCACACTCACAGCAGAAGAAAGACAGAGCCAGGCGAGGTGGCACACACCTTCAATCCCAGCACTTAGGATGCACAGGCAGGCGGAGCTCTGTGAGTTGGAGGCTAGCCTGGTCTACAGAGTGACTTGCAGATCAGCTAGGGAGGCATAGTGAGACCTTGTCCTAAAACAATAAGGACACAGGTGAAGTCAAGGCTTTTGGTAATTTGTAAAAGAATTTGACTCTGTGTGTGTGTGTGTGTGTGTGTGTGTGTGTGTGTGTAGTGACACTGAAATATATAAGAACCATATATATCCACACCAGAAAGTGAACCAAAATAATGTGTTATTCTGTTAAAAGGTTATTATATTTTACTTTTAAAAGTATCATTGGAAATATATCTTGCAGAACTACATACTAGATGTTCAAATACATTTGAAAATAAACCCTACAATTCACAAATTCTATTTCATGACTGAAACAAATGAAAAGACTAAGGTCTTTGTCATTACCAAATGTCCTTAACGGAATGGTCATTTACTGTGTATCTATTACTTTGCAAATACCTGAGTTTCTGGATTTCATTTGGAATAGTTTCAATCTCATTGTAGGAAACATCAAGCTCCTCAAGATAATTCAGGCAAAATAACCTTAAATAGAAAGAACAGTGAGTTATGAAAGTGACTATTCATTGTCCCTGGAAATTAAGACATTTACAAGTTAAATATTTTCCCATGACACCAAGAGTTACATCAACTTCTTTTCGTTATACATTCCATGAACACCTTAAAAAGATGCTGATGTCTGTGAAGTCTGGGCTGACATCATTTGGAGTGGAAAATGCTCACTTAACAAAACATAACCAAGAACCGTTTATCATCTGAATGTTTTTCTCGGTTGCTACATTAGTTCTTTGCTTGAACTCTGGGTAGTTGGAAACAGCAGGACCACATTGTCCCCACAGTTCAGGAACCACAACTCCAGCATCCTGCTGGTCCTTCTGGAGGCTTCATGCAACATCTCTCATGTCTCTCCTAGCTTCCCAGGGTACTTTGAAATCCCAGCCATCTCCTGACTTGCAGCAGCATTTGTCTCTGATTTCAGGATGGCCCCATTTAATTTGACAAACTGCATTTACATATTATAATTGCAAGTAAGTAAGGTCACATTCTGAGGTTTGATGTGGACATGGACTTCTGAGGTCTTTGTTCAACCCGAGTGTATTGACTTTCCCAATGGATACCTTTGATTTTTCTCCCCATCAATAAATGACCAAAAAAAAAGAAGTAAAAGATATAATGGCTCTATGGCACATAACCACAGCACTGTGAGTTTTTCTCCTATGAGGTACAAATAGAAACCACTTTTGAAGGCTATTAAACAGCTAAGTATGATATTGATCATAATCCTTGGAACCACCCCCCCTACCCCATTGTGTATATACTATCCTCAAAATCTGCCTCTTTCCACACAAACTTGGAATATTTATTGCATGCCTAAAGCACTGTGAACACAGGGTTTTACTAACCTCCCACTACTTCAGCATGCAGATGAAGATCTTCATGGTCCCACCTTTGACTACTTTCCTGAGTTGCCTGTCATCCCCATCCCATAATTCCCTATTAACTATTTATTTGCTAAAAGTATCTGAATTAATAGTTTTTACATATCTCCAAATGTCAGGCTGCATCTGCCCAAATTTGACTCTTTTGTAATTTTCTTCTCGTATTAGAAATTGTAAAACAAATGTAATCTCGTGCACAGAACTCTTCTGCAAATCCTTCCAACTGGAAGAACTGATACTTCTGAGTGTAAGCTTACTTCTTGGACCCTGTCCTATTGCACAGCTATGAGATTCTGGAGCCCAGAAATTACATCTTTATTTCTATCTATCCAGTGTATGAATAAATCAGAAGTGAATGAACCCCGGTTAATCTAAACTCCTTCTCTCTGAGAAACTGTTGACACTGATTTGGAAACTGTAAGTGTCTTAGTTAGGGTTTTACTGCTGTGAACAGACACCATGACCAAGTCAAGTCTTAGAAGGACAGCATTTAACTGGGACTGGCTTACACGCTCAGAGGTTCAGTCCATTAACATCAAGGTGGAAGTGTGGTGGCGTCTCTAGGCAGAGCTGAGAGTCCTACATCTTCATCTGAAGGTGCTAGCGGAATACTGGCTTCCAGGCAGCTAGGACTAGGGTATTAGAGCCCACACCCACAGTGACACACCTACTCCAACAAGGCCACACCTCCTAATTGTGCCACTCCCTGGGCTGAGCATTAACAAACCATCACAGTAAGCACACCCTTTTTGATTCAGTGGTCAACCCCCAACTTCTTTTTCACTCCTGTAAAGAAAATGTTTATAGTATCTACTCTATCTTTTAAACTTAAGATCATACTTTTTTTTTTTTAACCTCAGGAAGTTCCTCTTTACCACCAGTGGACCACAGAGCTCGTCTCCTTCCCACTTCCTTCCCCTCCCTTATCCCATTATCCTAACTACCAACTCCAGGAGGAATTCCCTGAGAACTCACAGGCTAGTCTTGTCAGGGAAGTAGGTAGGCTAGCTGCAGATCTTCACCTCTCCCTTGAATCCTCCGAATCCAATCTCTCAGTCTCATCCACAGCTCTGTAGAAGACCACTTGTTATGGTCTCTCTTCACCCTCAGATCCTGGTGGATCACCCTGTTTTCTGCCCTCCTGTAGACCCCCCTAGCCCATCCCTATTCCTAAGTGTCAGCTCCTAATACACAGAGACACATTTTATCTGGAAACTTCAGTGGTCACACCTATCAGGATTCCAGCAGAATTTCCTTCCAGGCAACACACAGCTACCACATTCTCCTAGTCTTTGTATAGGCCAATCTCCTTAGGTTATAGGTTAGAACACTAGGGCCAGAATGCTCAAATTACTTTCTACAGGCCCTTAGGCCATCATCCTAATATTTAAACCAAAAGACTCAAGTGCTTTCCATGCTCAGAAGCACCATCAGTGGGTAGGCGCCGGGGTCTAATTGCTGGTCATTATATTGGGATTCATCAGAGCCACACTGTGTTCTGTGTAGCTGGGAGAATATTTTTTGATACCAGATTAAGAAATGAGTCTGTTAATCATAGCAGAGGGAGAATGCTTAGGTAATCAAAATTCTTCTAGCCACTTTCAAAGGGTAAATTGAGGCTTTACTAAATAATTTATGACTAAATAAAATATGTACAAATAATTTAGTTCTGTGTCAACCTTAATTCTGTGTCTACTACCTCAGATGATCAACCTTACCCAGCAGGAAGCGATGTAATAAAATTAAAGGCAATGGTGAACTTCGTAAGGTGCTTCAATTGCTGAATTTCAGAAGGAATTTCTCTGATAGGATTATTTCTCAGTTTCAGTACTTGTAGGTTTTGAAGATAAAGTACCTGGGGAACAGAAAAGGCAAACATTAACTGAAATGAAATGAAACACAACCTCTCACGTGTGTCTCCTATAAATGCTTTAAACCAATACAGTAAGATCAGTATAGAGAAGCGTCTTAGCTCATATTGTCTCAATACTTTCAGAGAGAGAACAAGGCAGGGTTAACACTGGGTGTTAAGGAGGAAGCCAGGACATCTGAGTCATGAAGGAGACTGTGATGCTAAGCCTTTGTCATTTCAATGGCCATAGTTGTTCCTTTTAAATGGTGACTTGACTAATTCTTTGAGAATTCCATACAATGAAGTTTGATCATGCTCATGCACCTTCAAATCCTCCAACTCCTGCCCCCATGCCCACCTTCCTACCCACTATATGCACTTACCCTCTGTCTCTGTCTCTGACCACTGAGTCTCGTTTGTGCGAGACTACTCTCCTGTACTTGAAGCCTGCCCTGGGGTATAGTTGGCCTACTAGGAGTCACACCATTAAGGAGAACTGCCTTTCCCTCCCCCAGCAATTATCAAATTCCAATCACCTGAGTTAGGGGTGGACTTCGTGCCCACCTCTTTTCTCCATGCTGGGCTCTTGTTTGGCTTGGGTTTGCCCAGGTTTTATGCATGCTGACACGATTTCTCTGAGTCCACCTGTGCGTCTGCCCTAGTTTTGCTGGGAAACACTCTTTCTATGAAGCCATCCACCACATGTAGCTCCTAGAACCTTTCCACCGCCCTCTTCTATGTAGGTCTCTGAGCCTTAGAGGGAGAGGTACGATGCGAGCCTCTCATTTAGGGCTGAGCACTTCAGTCTTATTCTCTGCAGCTGAGAATCAGTTGAGCGTCTGTGTTCATTGCCATGTACTTTGTAAGAAGACACTTCTCTGATGAGAGCAGAATGATGCATTAGATCTAAGACTACATGTGGTGGTCTTGGTAGGAATATTGGCTGACAGGGCCTGGTTTTTCTTTCTGGGGTGCATGAATGTGTGGTGGAGAATCCAATAAAGAAGTGATTAATAATGGGCATGCCAAGCCCTAAGTGAGGCTTCTTGGCCTTAAAGTGGTGCTCCTAACCAACAGTGGAGGAGTTCGCTGTGACATGGGCTCTGAAAAGCTCCTTAATCTAGCTGTGTGATGCTTTAAGTTATGAATTCATTAGAATAAAATGAGCTAAAAGAACAAAGCCCTCAAATTATTATGGGATTAATATGACATGTTGAGATGGTAAAATGTCTGTTCTCATGTGTCCTTGACTCAAGAATTGTCCTTGCAGGGCTGGAAAGATGGGTCAGAGGTTAAGAGAACTTAATGCTTGAAGAGGACTGAAGTTCTGATCCTTGCACACAAGTTGGGTGGCTCACAACTGCCTACAACTCCATGGGATACAATGTCCTCTCTTGACCTCTATGGATACCCCTCAACATGTACACATACATATACAGACACAGACAGAAACATACATACACACTGTTGTGAGACAAAGCGTTACCTGGGGAGACAACAACACACATACTCCCACAACAGACCAAAGTCTGGATGCCACTGAAGGTCTAACGAGCTTTATTGGAATTACTTACAGGAATATGGGTGAGGAGCAGAAATGACTCAAAACAACTGAGTCACCAAAGCCAACCCAGCATGGGTGACAGCTCATAAAGCTGGGAATCTGAAGTCAACTGCACAGCCTACAGGCAGCTCAGCCAGCCTCTGCTTCTTCCAGTCAGCTAGGCTTTCTCCGAATCTTCTTTTCGGGCTTTGTTCCTTTGATGGTGACTCTCAGTAGTCTTTTATTCTTGGGGGCAGGGTGGTGGTGTGTGGATCTAGTCAATTTCAGGGACTTCCTGAAACTATTTTGAGGGGTTTTGTTGTTTTGTTTTTGTTTGTTTTTAAGTGCTTTCCTGAAAGGATGGAATATTTCAATCTTTGAAAACTCCTAGACTTTGATGAACTCATATTTTCACATAAGACCATCAAGCTATGATGAGGGAGGAGGAAATATTTCCAGAGCAGAATTCACTGAGGTTCATCAGTAGCCTATCAGGTGCCACACTCAGATTACTTCAATCTCATAATAATTTCATGTCCAACAGTTTTTGTATGAAAATGTAAAACTGAATTGATCTGTAGATTAATTTGGAAGTCCTACCATCAGAAGAACATTAAACCTGTGAACCTGGGATGTTTGTTTATCTACACATGTCTCATATACATTTTTAATTGAAATTTCACAGTATAGGCATGGTTTTTGGTTAAACCTACTTCTAAATATTTCATTATTTTTCTTGTGATTTTAAATGAAAACCAATTTTCTTATATAGACAAGTATATAAAATTATATATCGACAGTATACTAAAATGCAGTTGATTATTTTTGGTATTAACTCTATATACTACAACATTTCAAGAAATACTCATGCACTATAACCATATTTTATTGGGTTTCTTATTATATGTCTATCATCTGCAACTGGAGATGGCTTTTCATTCCTCCTTTTCTACAAACATGATTTGTATAATTTCAACATTTTAATAAAACTATGCAGTCTTTTGTTGAGATAAAACATTTACATATCTTTACAGGGGTAAATGGTTGTCAATCCATAAATATATTCAATCTTTTAAAAAAATTTTTAATCTGGATATTACAGCTTTACCAATTGCCTTAGTTACATGGTCCAGGGCAAGGTTGAACATAAGTAGCCAGGATGTTCATCTTCATCTTGTTCCTGATCTGAGGAGGCAAACTTCGAGTCTTCCCTCATCAAGCATACTAGCTGTAAGGGTTGTGTCTGAAGTTCTGTCTATTCCTAGATGTTGAGTGGAATCCTTTGGAAGGAGTTATGAAAGGAGCTGGGATTTCCCAGGGATGATCTACTATCTCTATTGAGATAGCTGTGTTTTTCCTCATTTGTATTTTAATCTTACAGTGACCTTTATGTTGAGCTGTTTAAGCATTCCTGAGATAAGTCTCATCTGGTGATGCTTCACTTGCTTGAGGAGGAAATTGCCTTTGTGCACTGTGGGTTGAAAGCATGCACTGAGGACGTCTACACATGCAGTCATGAGAGTTTTGAATCTGGGTAGATATTATTGCTTTACCAATTGCCTTGGTTAGATGATCTGGTGCAAGGTTGAACGGAAGTAGCCAGGATGTCCATCTCTGTGATGTTCCTGATCTGAGGGGGGAAACTTCCAGTCGTCCCTCATCAAGTATACTAGCTGTGAGGGTGCTTTGCTCTGGGTTATTTTTCTTGTCGTGGCTGACTTCTGCTAGTAGGACACTGTTGGTTTAATGGTTAGAAATGGGAAACATTTGTGAAGAGCTGGTTTAATTCATGGATATTTGATAGAATTCAGCCATGAAATCATCTAGACTGAAACATTTCTTTATGGGAAATTCTAAAATTATTGGTGAATCTCTCACAAATCATATTTTCCATTTGCAGTCCGCTTTTACATGTTTGTAGAAATGTTTATTTCATCTAAGCTATAAAATAGTTTAGTATAGTTATTTTAAAATCTAAGTTCTTTCTTGTTAGTTTTGTAGGGCCAGTAGAAACCTTTCATTCTTGACTTTGGGAGTTTAAACCTTCTGTGTGTACATGGGCTTTTGTTTTGTTTTTGTTTGCTCTGTCTATGTAGTCCTTGTCAATTTTGTTAATCTTTTCAAAGTAGTAATGCTTGCAGTTTTGCCTTTATCTCTGTTGACTTCCTGTTCTCTAGTTCCTGTACTAAGTGTTATTATTTCCTTCTTATTCTATCTTGGGTTTAGTTCACTTGTTTCTAATGCCTTAAATTTAAAGGTTATTTTGCTGATATGAGGTACTTCTTTTTCTTTTAAACTTTTTATTGATTCTTTGTGAATTTCACACAAAGCACCCCAATCCCACTCAGCTCCTTGTTCCAACAATACCGACGTCTGCCCTCCAAACCTCCCAAACAAAGCAAAGCAAAACAAAAATCCAATTTCACCACGTAAACAGAGACATGTCACACAGTATACCCTTTTGCCCAAAGAGCTTTACTGCAAATGTTCACTGCAATGAATTGTTGGTTTGGTTCAAGGTCTCTGGCTTCTGCTCCACCGTCAATACTGGATCCTCACCAGACTCCTCTTGGATATCCTGTTGTTGCCCTGTGTCATAGGACCCTTCAGCTTTGGTTCCTCAGGACTGGCCCCTTCATGTGATTCAGCAGTTCATAGACAGGGTAGATATTTGGGTAGGCTAACTCAAAGTTCCGGATCTGGGCCTGGGCTGTAGCTGAGTTGGTCAGCCCACCTGCTCTCCTACTTTGTGGCAACTGCCAAGGGCAGGACCGGCTCTCCCAAGCTCATGCCACCAGGGTCAGCTTACCATGTTTCCCAGGCAAGGTGCCAGGCCCACTCTCCCAAATGCTGCAGCAAGCTCTCCCACACCACCCCAGATATGAGATGGGGCCAACTCTGTGCAACCCTTGGACATGAACATGGTCCCAGGCAGAAGCCCACACCAGGGATGTCCACATAGCCTATGGCTATAACATGGCAACAAACACTGACACAAACCCATACTGCTGTAGGGCCATGGACCAGACATGGCCCTTGGCATCAGCGTAGGCAAGGGCATCACCATAGCCAGGGGCGGTATTACAGGCTACTCACATCAGGTTGTTCCTCACCACCCTCACATCTCAAGTTCTGCCTCTCTTCATAGTGCACAAACTGTTCTGTTTCTTTATCATCTTTCTACCACATACTCACTCATGCGTTGCTGCAGGCAGGGTTCTGTGTGTTTTCCACTTCGCGATACATCCTTCGAGCACAAGCGTTTATAGCTATACATTTCCCCCTGAGCACTGTTTCAGATGCACCAAATAAATGTTGACACACTGTTTCTGTTGTCATTTATCTTCAAAATTCTCTAATTTCCTTTTGATTCTGCTTTGGTTCATTGGTTAAGAATTAGTTGCTTTGATTGCCTGAAGACCCATAGCATGGACCCAACTTAACTCTTTCCTGCCAACCCTTTCAGCCTTCCCTTCTAACCCATCTTTATTCCTTCGTCAACTGCCAATTGCCAGAAACTCTTTCTACCAGGGATCCCCAGTGGCCAAAGTAGATTGAGATCCAGGAAGATGATTTTCACTGTCCTTCCTGTCCTCCATTAAGATCTCTTCAGTCTTCCTTTAAGTCCTGTATAGCCTGCTGGCAGAAGACCTCCCCCCCCCAATCTCCATTCCCTAGGAACTCTGTCATGTCTTAGGGTTCTATTGCTGTGAAGAGATACCATGACCAAAGCAACTCTCATAAAGGACAACATTGACTGGGGCTGGCTTACTGGTTCTGAGGTTCAGTCCATTATCATCATGGCAGGAAGCATGGCAGCATCCAGGCAGGTATTGCTACAGGAGATGAGAGTTCTACCTCATGATCCAAAGGCAGACAGGAGAAGACTGGTTCCCATGTGGCTAAGAAGAAGGTCTCAAAGCCCACCCCTAGAGTGACACACTCCAGCAAAGCGACACCTCCAAACAGTGTCACTCCCTGGGCCAAGCAAACCACCATACTGCCTCTTGATGCAAACCCCTAGCCCTAACCCACACCCCCTCTTGGCCTTACTTCTTAGTTCATCTTCGTTCTTTTTTTCCACACCCTGACTTCAGGAAGCACTCTTTACCAGGGAACCCCCAGCCACCACACTTGCCTAGGATCCACAGCAACTAAAGAACAGAGCATCTCCCCAACAAAGACAGACCAGATCGATACACCAAGAAATACTTCAAGCCAAGTGAAACTCAACATATCTAGACCTCAGAGCAAAAACACAAATTTCAACAGCTAAAAAATTCTGCCAGAAGCACATTAGCCTGAATTGAGACAGACTCAACGTGTGTACACCTCAGTCCTCCCAGACTTTTTTTTTAAAAATTTTCTGATTAGCACATGGGTAAGTTAATTTTAAAGGTTACTAAAAGTCAGAAGAATGAATTATATTTTATGCATTATACAACCATGAGAGAATATTTGAGACCTTGGTGTAACACTGCATTTGGGGCTAAAGTCATTGAACTTCCAAAAAAAAAAAAAAAAAAAAAAATGCTACACTTTCTTTACTTCTTCTTTTTTTTTTTTTTTTTTTTTTTTTTTTTTTTTGGGCTGGGGATTGAACCCAGGACCTTGCGCTTCCTAGGCAAGCGCTCTACCACTGAGCCAAATCCCCAACCCCTACTTTCTTTACTTCTAATAAGTTACACGTTCTTCACTCCTAATAAGTAAGGCCTGTTTAAATGCAGCTCAACATGTATTTATTTTACAATATCTTCAGGATATCTTAAGATACCTACTTTGATTTACAATAGTAAAATTTAACAATATAGACAATAAAAAAGTAGACTCACTTCTACCGGAAATTGGTGGAGGTCATTATATGATAAATTAAGGTATACCAACTGAAAAGCCACAGATGTTAAGTCTGGACACTGCGCTAGAAAGAATCCCTGTAGGAAAGTAACAGAAAAATAAGGTGTTAATTATTAACAGTAAATTATCTATGTTATAACATGTTTAAACTCTGTGTAGTTTCAATTCGCATTATTCTTTGCATATATGTGTGATGGATATGTGTGATGTGAGTATAAGTGTATGTTCCACAGGACACATGTGACAGCAAAGGTCCTTAGGCTTGACAGCAGTTGCTTTATCCACTAAGCCATCTCCG
Organism: Rattus rattus; assembly: GCF_011064425.1. NCBI lineage: Eukaryota > Metazoa > Chordata > Mammalia > Rodentia > Muridae > Rattus > Rattus rattus. The sequence continues at coordinate 49,281,998 of NC_046165.1, read as the reverse complement.
CAGGCTGCCTTAGTTTTATTTTAGGAGATGGTACTATGCTTTCATTGTTCTATGGGTAATTTGTTTAGTGGACTCCTTCCCTCATTTCTTTTCCTGATGCACAAAAACACAGTCTATGATTCTGCATGTTGATCTTACTAATTTTCCTGAACTTATTTATTAGCTCTAAGACCTTTATCAGTGATGATAATAATTCTAAAAGCCACAGTCCCAAACACTGAAATCCCAGAAGATCATGTGACAGTACTAAAATATTAACTTGTTGATATCTTTGAAGTCCTCAAAACTAATTCCCATTGGAGGAAAAAGAAAAAACTGCATAACAGGCAGAAAGCCAAGTTCCCAGGGGGACTGATGCATGTGTTTATGCAGATGCCCTATGCTAGGGGCTGATGCATTAATGTATGCAGATGCTCTATGCTGGGGGCCGATGCTTGTGTGTGGATGCTCTATGGTGGGGGCTGATGTGTGTGTGTGGATGCTCTATGCTGGGGGCTGATGTGTGTGTGTGGATGCTCTATGCTGGGGGCTGATGTGTGTGTGTGGATGCTTTACTTGTTGCTAAGTTACTCTATTATTTACCACTCCTGCCTTTTTACACACAGTACCATGCTTGGTCAAGACACACTCTTCAGCTGAGACTAGGAAAGAACTTGACAAGCATTCTGAAACCCAGATACGTTACGGATGAGATGCCCGTCCTGGTCTACAGGATGCATTACCTGTAGCTGGAGCTATTTCTGAGTGGGGATGTGACTGTTGAGGTGATGAAACTGACTCATTTACTAACATGAGAAAGAGTACATACTTCACCTTTAGGATTCTCTCCCCCTCTTCCCTTTTCTTTCTTTTCAAAACAAAAACATGGTAATGGAGATTCTATACCCTCTTTTTGGTATGTCTGAAGATAGTGACAGTGTACTCACATACAAAAAATAAATAAATTTTAAAAAAGAGTTTGAGGGCTAGCCTGGGCTACCCTCTATTTAAAAAAAAAAAACCACAGAAACAAAAAACAAAAACATAACAGGATGTGTAGATTTTCGAGGCCAAAGAGTTCTGAAAACTGGGAAGTAGCTTGTTTGGCAGAGTGCTTACCCAGCATGCATGGAGTCCTGGGTTCCATTCCGAGCACCATGTGTGGAAGTGGGGCATGGTGGAGCATAGGTATAATCCCAGCGCTCAGTAATTGGAGGCATGAGGACTGAAAGTCATCCTCAGCTGTACTGCCAGCTCAGGGGACCTTGTCCCAAACAAGCAAACAAATGTGCAAATAGTTCGGAGTACAGCTGTGCTCACTTACCGTGAGGTCTTGTGCAAGCTATTTTCCTGCAACCTCCACGTTTGCATCTGTAAATGAATATTAGGTTGTCTACCCTGAGGACTGTAGGTTGTAGGAGGAGCACAGGCTTGGAACACAGTGTGTGTTTAATAAATGATAACCAATATGACCGTGATTCATCTGTTGGGCGGTCTGGTGCAGACCACCCTCACACTAGACTTGACACAAGGGCTGAAGCTTCTGGTGAACTAGAAACACGAACAATTTCAATCCTATTTATCAGAATAAATGATGGAAAATTTAAAAAACGGCATCATTTCTCTGGAACTCAGCAATCTTTTAAACTTTACTGGTGGGCTGGAGAGATGGCTCAGCGGTTAAGAGCACTGACTGCTCTTCCAAAGGTCCTGAGTTCAAATCCCAGCAACCACATGGTGGCTTACAACCATCTGTAATGAGATCTGATGCCCTCTTCTGGTGTGTCTGAACAGCTACTTATATATAATAAATAAATAAATCAAAAAAGAAATAATGTTTAAACTTTACTGGTGAACCGAAGACAAACTTGGGTGAGTTAAGTTTGGCGACATGATTTGCCTGTGTTCCTGGGACGTGTCTGTGGTAATAGGAAAGGCTCCTTCAGTGGAATGAAAACTAACCTACATGGGGAAACTAAAGGAAAAAATAACTGATAACACCAAGGGCCATTACTATTAGGGAGGTCTAACCCACCTTGAAATTAAGTGCATTTCTTCCATATATTTGGCAGTTTACTATGGCCAAGGTGGTTAGTGCCAGGATTGTTTCAGAGCGCGTTGCTCCAACTGCCTTAAAGCCGTCCCCTCGTAAAACATGAGCATCTGGGTCTAATCTTCTCGTGGGTCTCAGAGTAACTAAATAAATAAATAAACAGATATCAAAAGATAAAACCACAGGGCATTATGACTTCCGCGGCTAGGCGACCTGGATGGTCTCACAAGGATGAATTAGCAAAGGGATTAGCAATCCAGATCACCTGGAATCAACTCCCCAGACCCTGCATCCTCCCAGTCTGGATTGGCCTGTGTGCCACATGGGGTGTCTTGCTTGTTACAAAACTGTCTTCACAAAATAAAACTGAATGCTCACTGATAGATTCTACCCAGAAACTTAGACTACAAATCCTCCTCAATAAATTAAATAAGCAACGTTTTTTGGTTGACAAAATAATAGCCATTGTAAAATCATAGCTCTGACATCACTTCCTCAGGAACATCTTTACTTCCTTCCTAAGATTCCCCTGATCTACGGCTCCAATGCTCTATACAGGTGACCTCTTCCCTCGGTGTATAGATTCCATACGGAGAAGGAAAGAAAACAAGAATCCACCTAGCAATTAACCAAGCAGAGACCACCGACACTTAAGCTTGCTTTATCGTGTCCCTGTGCATATTAGCTTGCATCAGACAAGGTCTGTGCAAGGATATACCAAACTGCAATTAGAAAATATTTTTGAAATTCTATGAAATATATTTTAAACCTGCAACTAATTTTTGCTATATTACTTGTAGAGACATTGTCTTAGGGTTTTACTGCTGTGAAAAGACACCATGACCAAGGCAAGTCTTATAAAGGACAACATATATTTGGGGCTGGCTTGCAGGTTCAGAGGTCCAGTCCATTATCATCAAGGCAGGAGCATGGCAGCATCCAGGCAGGCATGGTGCAGGCAGAGCTGAGAGTTCTACATCTTCATCAGAAGGCTGCTGGTGGAAGACTGACTTCCAGGAAGCTAGGGTGAGGGTCTTAAGCCCATGCCCACAGTGACACACCTACTCCAACAGGGCCACAACACCTAATAATAGTGCCACCCCCTGGGCCAAGCATATGCAAACCACCACAAAAATCTTTTTTGAGGCCATGTATACTGGGCTGGCTTTGAACCCGTAGACTTCTGCTTGTCTTGGTCTCCCAAGTACTGGAATTAAAGGTGTGGGCCCTTATACTCAGCTCCCTCAGAAACACATTTTATACATTGTCTATAACTGCTTCAGGAAGGATAAATGAAGCCTCCAGAAGAACCACAAGGTTCTTCAATTTCTGAAACTGACTGGACTTACTACAAATCTATTACAGTAAAATGTAATCACAAAGTTTAGAACGGTGTACAGTGCAATGTAGTGAACTCTGGTTATTGAGGGAGGGATGCCATGAGGACACAGGACGGGGAGTTACGACAAAAGACGGCAGCTTGCTCCCTGCTCACCACCCTGCTGACCCAGAAGCTTCTCTAGGTTTGGGACATCCGAGTTATGTCCACATTGTCTACTTTCTAGTGCCTTCAGGCACTGTTTTATGCACATTTTGGTAGATTTAACTATTGATTTTGGTAAAAACAATAGTCCAACAGAAGTGACTCAAAACTGGGACAGGAGCAGAACTCTCAATTAAGAATCTGTCAGCGAACTCTAATATGTTTCTGCTACTTTTCATTCATTTTGCTTTCCTATGCTTGGTAATAATAAGTCATTCGCCACATACTATATCCATCAGATTGTAGGTGATACACATGTGAGATCTAAAGTTGGGTAAATTTTCAGACAATGGTGTATATAGCACAGCCTGGCATGGACCTCACTATGTAGCCCAGGCTGGCCTTGAACTTTCAATCCCCCTGCCTCCACCTCCTAAGTGAAGGGGTGAGCCCTGTCTGCTACCACCTCTGGGAGCAGAACAAGGTCAACTCTCCCTAAAGATGGTTCTCACTTGTTTCTGTCAGATGGCTGAGGTCCAGGCACTTAGAATGGGGCCTGGCATGTGGGGGGAGAGACTGAAAAGTGTGCATCTATTGCCCCTCACTGGATTAAGAACACATCAGCTTCAACATTCTCAACATCCATACAACATCTGGCCCATTGTCCGTGTGTAAGGAATAACTGCTCAGTGAATGGCCTAACACTTGTTAGGGCACACGTGTGCCCTAACACTTACACAAACCAAATAACACACACTGGTGGTGGGCAGAATAATCTTACAATTTCTCCAAGAAAGTATAAACCCAGTACTTACTCTCAACTGGTTTCTGGGTTTCTGTCTTTCTAGTCATTACAGCATTTTCTAGATAAAAAGGGGGGAGGACAACTTTTAGATACCTTTGAGGGTGATTTCATTATAAGCATCATCATCATCATCATCATCATCATCATCATTGGGCTGGGGTGCACATGTCAGCACTTCCTGTCTCCTTCAGGAATCCTCTAGGCCACCCCCTAAATAGCTGTTTATCCTCACTTGAAGACTTTAGGCCCTATGTAGAGCAATGCCAGGCACCTTCTCACTGATTTCTTTCTAGTTTTTTGTTTTGTGTGTGTGTGTGTGTGTGTGTGTGTGTGTGTGTGTGTGTGTGTGTGTGTGTGTGTGTGAATGTCTGATGAACTTTCATCAATGCTATCTGGATACAGTAGCCAGGCTGTCATCCCTACCTCTCTAAGGACAGGTTGACTACTGGTACTCCCAGGCTGAGGTACCAAATGTTAATTTAAATGTTCTCTCTCTCTTTTTTTTTTTTTCCTACCTTAAAAACTATCCACCTCCTTGTACTTGTCTTTCTCCTCTGTTCTTAATGACCCCACTCCTGAAGACCACGTTTCAGTTTTACTCACCTATCATAATCTGCCTTGGAGGTTTTCTTGGCAAAGCAGGCGTTGGCAGAGAGTGGGCAGGCGGGAACGAACCGGTGTTCAGCTGTATCACTTTACCTATGGTTGTCTTAGGGAGTGGGCGTTCAGACCACTCTGGTTCTGGTATTGCAGACGAAGCGCTGGATATGGGGCTAAGCACTGTTTCCTTCACATCTTTGAGAAGCGGAAGCTCTTGAATATAGTGTGAAATCTTTGGTGCAGGGCGAAACTTTGTACCTGAGTGCTTAAACCTAGAGGCTATAAGCCTAGAGTAAGAAGGGGGTAAAGGTTTGGAAATCTCCTCGGAAATAACTAAAGTGTTGCTAAATGGCTTTTTAGTGAGATCGTCATCTTGTTTGCTTTTCAAGGACTTTCTGGCTCTTTTTATTTGGCTTAGCGTTTTCCTAAAAACTCTGGAAGATGCGGACAGACATCGTGGAATGAACATGGAACCGGCGGCGCTCTTTGGGACCTTCCAATGAAGGCGGCGAACACCGTGTGGATGCGGAAAAATGTTAACCACTCTTTCGGATGCATCATGCTCATAATCAAGACAGATGTTTTGAACGCTGGCAGGTTTTTGTGGTTGAGAAACACTTTGGTCGACTTTCACTAAAGCGCTTTCCTCGGTGTCGAACTTTCTGCGGGCCTCCTGAGGTTCTCTAGCGGAGCCTAGGCGGGATAAAGGGGGAAAGGGGCGAAGTTAGCCTCTACTTAGCAACCTCTCCAAACAAAGCTGCTAAAGGCTGATTTTTGTTTTTCATTGCTCACTCAGCTTCTAAGAACAGACCTGTTTAGCTGTGGGGACTTCTGTCAAGCTGATAGGAATACACTCCGAGCAAACAATTGAGAAGCTCACCGACTTGGAAAGGATGGAGCAACTCTTGGAAAAACAAAAGCGGTGGGGAAAGGTCCAAGACATAAAGAAGAGATTGGAACAGTCGTCCCGGAAACTCTGATCGTGTAGATGGCGACAGTGACTTTTGATGAGATGACTCTTTCATCATTAGCTTTCCCCATCCCATTTTTTAAAAGTAAAGAGCAACATTTCTTTTTAACGCCAAATGAAAATATAAAAGCAGTCTTTCAGACTTGGGGACACACTGATATTGACTAGAAGATACTGTGTCTTTATTTCTCTGCTAAGAACTCTCTCCTCACTTAGGTCCAGAGTCCCCGGAGCATGAATTCTTGGGTACCTCACTGCATCAGATGCACCTCTCCTTACCTATGGGACAGAGTGTCAAGCGTCATCTTTCTGTTCTTAACTACAATAAATTCCCAGTGAGGAGGGAATTGATTCATTATGGCAGAACTTCAGTGGGAAGATACACAAATGCTTTACCCAGTGTCTCAACTCCTCCTTCTCTATACAAGAGAACAGAACTAGGCTCTGAGAGAGGAACAGTGGATAGCGCCATTGCCATCCGTTAGCCTTGTTCTCGGACTCTCCCTTCTCCTTTTGGTGGCTGGAGAGGGGCATATTTCAAACCAATTGAGGGGACTTGCAGAGAGCCATGTATGGACTCCTAGGAGTGTCTACTGATGGGGAAGCTGGTGTCCCCCTACCACCTAAGCAACCGTGTCATTTCACCATGACCTTAGTTGTTGTTGTTTTAAGGTATTCTATTCCTTCTTTTCCAGTACTGTCCTCTGCTCTCAGAAAGCACATGGTCCCCTCTTCTATTCCACTTCAAGACAAGGTTTGGTTCAAGCCTTGCTCCTACCCTAACAACTTCTCATAGCTGCTAACCACACCTGTCTGTATGGCTGCATGGACACCTAATGTGTCCAGTGCTGCTTTCTCCTGTCGCTTTGGGTCTTCATTTTGTGTGAAGCTCATTATTACTAGCCAACTAAAAGGTGATGTAAAGCAGAAACAAAGTCATTAAATTCTATAGGATGAACGGTATGTTCTAACTTTTGGCTGTATGAACATTGTGGTTCGGTGTTTTAACGTAATCTTATAAATTAGGCTTGAACCACTACATTTGTTCATTCATTGAGCAAATATCTCAGACATCCACTATGAACAAAGTACTCTGGATCAATGTCAGTCAAGGTCATAGACTCTCCAAGATGCCAAAAGCAAACAACCTTTGTAGTGCCAAGGTTGAGAAATTCTGCACTGGACTATGGCGTTAAACCAAAAGACATTGGAAAAATCCAACACAGAACCCGATAAGGAACCATCAATCTGCATGGCCATGGGTGCTATTTACAGATCAGCTTGTCAATAGAGAAACACAGGACATTACAGAAACACAGAAAGGATGACATAGAAATGGCACGACCACGGTTGTGTGGGATTTGGAGGTAATGGATTTCCTGCCTTTTTCACACCTTTGATAGGCATAGATGAAAGTATAACTTTGACATTATAAATAAAGTTTACAGTGTAAACATTGGCATCAAAATAATACAATCGGTAAAGCCAAGTGGTAGAGGAAATTCAGAAGGGAAAGACAAAAGAAATATCATTGCTCTTATGAGAGCAGTAGGTAATGGAGACATACGAAGAATAGGATTAAACAGGTGTGACAGGATTAAATAAAGTCACATTTAAACGCGGCTCATCTTTAACGTTTTATTTTGTAATGTGCATGTGTTTTTGCCTCCATAACATGCATGCCTAGTGCCTGCAGAGACCAGAAGAGAGCACTGGATACCCTGGAACTGTGAGGCACCAAGTTGTTGCTGGGGATCGAACCCTGGTCCTCTAGGAAGAGCAGCCAGTGCTTAACCACTGAACCATCTCTCCAACCCCTATCCCTCCTGACAGAAGATGAGGAGCAAGGTCTGGTTTGTTAATTATTTCATCACAAGTTCCTATATTGCGCTTAATAAATACAGTCAGTCTTCATTATTTGTGAAGACTTAGCCAGCGCTCAATTACCCTACACTAAATTCCTAGGGAAAAATAGAAGGTCAGCCTCCTTTAAGACTCTGTTCTCAACATTTTCATCAACCAATCAACACATTTATTGTTGTGGTTATATGCTCTGCATTTAAGGACATATTATTTGAATATGTAGATATAATTAAATATACTTTCTTTTTTTTTTTTTTGGTTCTTTTTTTCGGAGCTGGGGACCGAACCCAGGGCCTTGCGCTTCCTAGGTAAGCGCTCTACCGCTGAGCTAAATCCCCAGCCCCTATACTTTCTTAATATATAGAATATATTATTGATTTGTTAACATAGACCTCACAGCCAAGCGCCCTATACACGTCAAGAAGTTCATCTGATGTGGTGTTCTCTACCAATCACATTCCAACTCTCTTTTGCTTAGAATGAGCTTCAGTGCTACAGTTGGGAATAAACCAAGCAGAGGAAGGGGGGAGGGGCACGGAAATTCCAAAACCATGGGATTAAATAGCCCAGGAAAGGAACACATGTTTATATTACAGGGTCTGAAACAGGAAGGCAGAGTTAATCCTGCACCATCCAGGTGGGTACTGGGTACATGTGTGTTGGGCAACTTGTATTTTCACCTAAACACACATTCCCATGCATAGAAAGAACGATTGATTTGGAGATTTCAAATACGTTTTAGCAGTGAGTAAACTCACATCCGACAAGTCCACGAATGGGGATCAATCAGTGAGCACACCTAGAGACCTGATTCTTGGCTGTTGTCGCTTTACGATAAACATTCTTCCTTATGGCTACTAGTAACGGTCTTTACTGTGATTGTAAATTATATAAAGCAAGGGACTTCTATGGACAAAACCACAGCAAGGTTAACACACAGATCTGTACATACCTGTTTGTACTATACGAACTTTCTTCTTTACTAAAGGTAGTTTAGGGAGCTTTGGAGGTAAGGGTCTTCGAAGAAGTAGTGGGTGCTGCTGGGTTTTGAATGAGTGATAAATTCTCTTTCTCATAGCTGTCAGTTAAGTGAGAGCTGAACTTCCCGAGAATGAATTGTTACTGAAAAGAAGTGGTTATCACTTAGAAAATACCCTTACAGAAACCATTCTGTGCTGCTACTATACTGAGTTCAAGCAGGCTAGCTTTGTAAGGGGAAAAAAAAGAGCGAAAGACTTTCTGTCTTTCTTAAACCTCATGCTTAAGCCTGTATTGAAACTGTCATTTTAAAAATGCTTCAAAAATAAGTTTTAAATGATTTTTTTTCACTCTTCTTTAGAAGTTGGGGAATATACTTGTAAGCCCAACACTTGAAAGCCTGAGACAGAAGCATCAGCCTGGGCTACTCGGGGAGGGATGGCTTCTTTAAAAAAATTAGATTAATACTTAATATAGATAAAAACACATTCTATTATTAATCAAGACCTTGCTAACATTTCCCGTGTAGGAACAAAATTCAACCAGCCAACGCCATTTTCAATTAGTAAATGGGGACCTCCCTTCCCCCAGTATAGGCACGACATTTCATTCACTATCTCCCAAATAGTAGAGATTCAGAAGCGATTTTGGAAAAAGAAAAGAAAAGAAAAGGCCTCTGAAATCCCACAATATCTAACCTTATACAAACAAACTGTTTTCTTGTATGGCAATGGCTTGTTTTAACTCTCAGCTGACTTAATTTGTCCATAATTACGCAACTCAAAAATAAGACAGGCTTTAATACAATGAGACGTTCCAGGACGGCGGGGAATCCCAGAGAATAGGGAAATAAGAACCCCAGATGTCCTCCTTCCCCACCCCCCAAAAAATGAGTCTTTGTTTTCAGGGCAACCTCAAAAGTGCCTGGCACTGTGCTGCTCCGCGGGACGCCGGGCAGGGAACCCTGGTGCGGTGCAGAAGAGCGGTTTACCCGCGAAAGGTAACTGCAGGCCAGCGCTCGCTCCTGATTTGCCGGCTGGCCGCGCGTGCCCGCCCGCCACAAGTTTTCTTCTCTAGTTGGTAAGGAGACGGTCCCCCACACCCCACTCCACCCCGGCTCCCAAGTGTCGGGCTCCTACGGACCCTGCCTTCAAGCCAACAGACCAGATTTCCCACATCCATCTCCTTTGTCCCTGAGTCCTGGCTGCCAGTGGCTGTCTAGAGAGGTCTTCAGTTAGGTCTCCATGTTCCTGCAGGACGCAGCTCCATTAGCAGCACCCCAAGCCCAGCTACGCTCATAGTGAGGACCACCAACCAGGATCCCTCTCCCAATTTGCCCCCCCACCCCCACCCGCATCCCGGCGAGCGGGGTGGGAGGCGCAGGCGCCCGAGTGTTGGGCGTGCCAGGAACAAGGGGCGGGGCTCAACACTCCGCCCAGCTACCCCGCCCACTCGATCCACCCACTGATTTCGCCACCCTGGGCCAGCGCCCTCTGATTCTGCTGAGGGCAGTGCAGGATGCCCGGAGGCTGAAGTGGTGGAGCCCGGAGGAGTGGCTCCACGTGCAGCTGTACGGAAGGCTGTGGTGACAATCGTTATTACTATTCTTACTCTTAAAACAGTGGCCACTATTATTTTCTTACTTTTCTCCATGACTTGATACGGGTGTCTGGAGTCTGGGTTGGCATTTTCTAATAACGCTACACTTTTGGGCAGCTGTCCATCGTTGCTCATTTTGCAGTAATACCCTGTCTCCAAATCGCACATTCTGTTTTCCTTCTTGACTCTTGGGTGCAACCTGTTTCGTCTTTCTGAGCCTTTAAAGTAAGTTCTTGGTGGAAGTGGAACTGTGTGGGAACGAGAGCTGTAGGCAGTGGTTCCAAAGCGCTTTAAAAGGACACCCAGGTCTCACTGTCACGGTGGTTGGCTGTGATTACAGGTGTTGGTGCTTTTTTTTTTTTTTTTTTTTTTTTTTTTTTTTTTGTGGTGTCAGTGAAAAATCTCCCTCTTCAGTGGTAGATGTGCCGCGTATGTTCGCCTATTATATGTGCTTACTTCTCTGGAGATTTGAGAACGGAAACTGGAAAGAACCTATTACAGAGGCGGGGAAATCCAACTGAGAATTCAAGTAAGGGGCACTTCCTTTCAGGCGTCTCCCTTATATATTTCTCTTCTTGTGGAAATTTCAATAGCACCTGGGGAAATCAGAGACTTCCAGATTCGCTTACTAACCAAGTCTTCCCTTTTCTCCGAAGAGCAAGCATGTATTTTGAAACGATGAGAAAATAATAATTAAAAAGGAGTCTGGGTAATACTGCACAATTGTTGTCCTTTGGGGTATTGGTATGTGGTTTTGTCATATAGATTACTTTGTTGTTTACTAGGAACTGTTTCCAAACCAGGGGTTTTATTCCGTTTTCTCCTGTGTTTGCTTTAGATTGATTAGTTTCCCAGAAGGACAGGAAGCAGACAGAAAGGCAAATCTGGTGGCCAGGTTTGTCTCAAGTAATGTATATTATTCATATTTTGTAAACAGCAGACATGTTTCCATTCTTAAGGATAAAGGTGTGGGGGCCAGTCTCTGCAGCCGGTTCTCTATTCTTGAAAGCTGAGAGTGACTGGAATACGGTTTCACTGACGGATGTGTTTAAAATGTATGCTTAGCTTTGCATAGTCAAAAATCAAGGCAAGTGCATTTGTTAATTAAAAAAAAATGCTTTGTCATTCCCTGCAGGTTTCTCCTGGCAACTACCATGTCAGAACCCAGGGCAGTTTAATATGTGATCTCTGTAGTTGTAAATATTTTGTCTTCTGTGACTATTACTGTAACTATAGCTCCAACCATTTAGGGAAATGAAATAGTAATGAAAATTAAATTGTTGGTTTGATATGTCTTCTATGCCCATGTCAGCTCTTCTGCCATACCTTACACGTTTTTTACATGGGGATGACGGAAGCACAGGATAAAAATTTGAAAGCCTACATTTCACTCAGTTCAGATAACTTCAGCACTGCTTGTATTTAATTTGTTGGTTTTGAAAGTACGGCTACCTCCCCTTCCCCTTCCTTCCTTCCTTCCTTCCTTCCTTCCTTCCTTCCTTCATTTTTTCCTCTTCTTCCTCCTCTTCCTCCTCCTCCCCCTCATCCTCCTCTTCCTTCATACTGTTTATCTCCTAGAAAGGAGGGTGCTCCCTCTTTGCCTTTAAGGTTCTATTTCACCTGCTGTACAGTTCGGTTGGCCAGTTCACTTGTGATCGGATCTGCCATTTGCCAGAACCTCTGTGGGCCAGAATGAACTGCAGTGCTGTCGCTCTGTTAGCGGCTTGTGTGAAAGCAGCCCAGTTCACAGTGAGCGCCCAGGTTCTAGGCATCCTGCATCATGGTGGTGGTTGTTGTTGCTGCTAAACTGAGATAAAAGCCTTCTGGGAGAACAGAGACGGGAGCACCCGACAGATAATGCTATCGGTTGTCCTAGGGATGGAGCCTACTCAGAGACCTCAGATTTGCCTTTGGTGAAAGGACGCCACTGTTAGATGATGTAACATGTGTGCTAGGCGTCTTCATCGTTTTGCAGACCTTTGTTTGTTTGATTGGTTTTCCTTTCTTTTTTTTTTCTTTTTCTTTTTTTCTTTTCTTTTTTTTCGGAGCTGGGGACTGAACCCAGGGCCTTGCGTTTGCTAGGCAAGCGCTCTACCACTGAGCTAAATCCCCAACCCCTTGGTTTTCCTTTCAAACATGACCGAAGTTTGCTAAACACTTTGGCCAGTCTGGATCTAAGCTAACATCTTACTGTGTGGAAAAAACAAAACAAAACTGGAGATATGTGTATTCTTTTGCCTGGGTCCCTTCTAGAGGATCCTATAAAATGAACAGTTATCTCGGAGTGTGTATTGGTTCTCTATTGCGTCCTCAGGGCACTGAGATGCTTTTGAGAAACAGTAGGTTTTTTGTTTGTTTGTTTTTCCTGGCCTGAGTTTACAACTGTTGATATTAGCTGTGCATACTCAGCGTGTCTTTACTACCAGTCGCCCCTGTGCGACTTTAAAGACATACATTTATGTCAAGTGCTCTCAGGCTTTAGCGGAGAATGGCTTTGCCTTATCACAGATGTGAATGAAACCTTGTGGTAGAAGCAGTTGCTAGACGTTGCTCTTCTAACCCCTGTGTCTCAGCGCGAAGCCCAGAGCTTTGTTCCTGCTCTACACTCTTTGGGGGCCTTAGTTTCCTTCTCCATCTCAAGATGGATGGGTACTTCCTTTCCTTGGTTTGAGTTAGAGATCCTGGGATTCAAATCAAAAGGAACACGGTGCCAACCAGGAAATATCATGGGAGTGACATGGTGGAGTTCGAGTGTGTGGAAGAACAATGTCTGTGTGTCCTTAGCACTTATGTCTGTGAATTCAGCCATTTGTTCTGAAGTGAAACATCAGAGCGCCTGTCTGCACACATCCCTTTGCTAGGCATTAAACCTCAACTTTACTAATTAAATATTACTTTTAGGCTTTATAATTTCAGCTACATAAGTGAAAGCTTACATCATTCCCAAAACTTTGCTGATCTACTCACTTGAACCAATGTTCCTTTCTTTCGCTTCCCCTCCAGTTTAATATTAGGTTGTTTGGGTTGTGTAGTGTGACTTACACAGGCACTTTCCCCAAAACTCAGGGAGAATTTGTCTTTCTTAGATGCAATGATCATTTTTCATTGTAGGCTATATATTCTACAACTAGATGATATCAGACATTTTTATGCCAAAAAGTTAAATAACACTTCTTTTCTTGTTGTTATTGTTAGGAACTAGAAAAGGACAAGTTAAGACCTGAAGGTTAGATAAACCCCCTGCCACAGTGGAATACCCTAACCAATGGACACAATCATGTTTTGGATAATGGACAACAAAGACATATTCCTAAGGGAATCCCCTGTCCCTAAATTGGTGAAATAACTTGGTACAGACGTTTGTAGATTTGGGGCTTAACCCTGTAGGATCTTAACTCGGGGTCAAGGTTCAGTTCCCTTGATCAATCAGTCCTGGAGAGTATAATCAATAACCCATCCCTGCCTGACTGAGATCAGTGTTTGTGTGGTTTGTGAGGAAATCTCTACACACTAACGTTAGAAAGTTCCCTTATAATGGCAGGCTGTCTAGGCCTTAATATTCTGTCAAGGCCTTAATATTTTACCTAGGTCCTGACAGTTATGTTGACAAAGGTCACTGTCCTGTATGTTCTTAATTACAACATGTCTGATTTATGACATGTAAACCAGATTTGTTAGTCACTACATGGAAGGCCCCGTTGTGCGGGGCTCTTGAGAATTCTAGTGTTTACATCATATTTAGACAAAGGCAGTGTAGCTCTGCCCTTTGGATTCTAATCCCCATGCTGTCACTTGTTGGCTTGGCTTTCAGGCTCATTGCCCAGCATTTCTAAGCCCCTGCAGTTTCCTTACCTGCAAAGCTGAGGAACTTTTGATAATTGAAACATCCATATGCTTGCAAGGTGTGTGGAGGTCATCTCTTCCGCTGAGCCTGTAACCTCTGGCACTTGGAAATGCTTTGCAATGACTTTTTATAGAGCCAATAGCAGCTGGTCCTCTTCAGCAGTGCAAAAGACAATGTGCTTTTCAAATCTACCATTCTACTTTATTCTTCCTGTCTGAACTGAACATATGTTTCACTCAGAGGTGTATTAAAGACTACAGCTTGTGTAAGGGAGTGATAATGATGGGTTAGGTTTAGTTGAGCAGAGGTCGCCTGGACATGCATTGATGTTGGGTCTTTTGCCTCAGCTGGACAACTGCAGCAGTATCTGCTCTCTTGTGGCCATGCCGTTGACAGTGATGCCACAGTTCTGTTGGATTTCCACTTGTATAATGCACTCGTATCAGACCGTTTATCGGGACTGACGTTAATGAATGTTCTAGGACACTGCTTCGCTGTCTAGTTCATGTGACAGCCTTTCTTGCTGATGATACAGGAAGACTCCTTTACTCTGGCAGTCATTCCAGCTGAGGCAATTCTTAGCAAAGGAAGAGGCATGGCATGTGGGAGCCTGAGGAAAAGAGCTGGGGTTTGTTCTTCTCTTCCAAGCAAGGCAGCTCTACTCTTCTGAATTTAGCACGTTTGGCTCCGCCACCGACTTGCTTTCGAGAGTGGATTCTATGGCAGAGGAATTTGCTTACAACCCACCTAACGGGGTGCCTTGAGACTTAGTCTGTGCCCCTTCTCTACGCTGGAGTCTTGGAAACCTTGCCTAGTCATTGCTGGAGGGGGACTTCCCTCATGATCCAGAATACTATACACACCATCTCTTTCAACCCACTCCAGAACAGATCATAATGGGATAATAGCTGTAAGGTACCCACTGTTCTCACTGGGTGAGGAAAGACGGAATGATCTCTGTTTATTCAGCTCCAAGTCCATGACTGGGTTCAACACATTAAAAAGATCACTTCCCGGGCTGGAGAGATGGCTCAGTGGTTAAGAGCGCTGACTGCTCTTCCAGAGATCCTGAGTTCAAATCCCAGCAACCACATGGTGGCTCACAACCATCTGTAATGGGATCTGATGCCCTCTTCTGATGTGTCTGAAGATAGCTACAGTGTACTTATATATAAAAAAATAAATAAATCTTTAAAAAAGATCACTTCCCGAAGATTTGTAATGGGGTGTATCACTTTACGAAGGTGTTACTGGGAAGAAGAAAACCCTCTCTGCTTTCTCAGTTGGGGTGTTTGTGGTACATGCTTGTGGGGTGCTGGTGACTTCAGTGAAGACTAGAAATGCACAAAGAATATAATAGCTATATTGGTGATCCTGGTGTTTGGAGAAGATTGAGAGCTATACACCAATGCAACAAAAAGATGCAACAAAAAGTAGAACCAGGGGGTTAACATCCGGCTTGGCTTAGCAGAAATTATTTAGTTAGGAACGAGAAGGACCGGTTTTGCTAATCTTGTACTGTGAGCTGTTGTGATCTTAAAGCCATTCCTGAGGACTTGGCTCAGGGCACGTCTCAGAACATGTGTTTCCCTTATTTATGTCTATTTCCAAAGGGAAAAGAGTTCTCTGGGAGAGGTGTCTTATGTAATGCACAGAGACCTTAGCCCGATGGGGCTTTGAAAGCTTCAAGAGCTTCCTATGGTGGAGGCTGGGATTTGTAAACAAGCTGTTGATAGGCTGTGGCTAAAGGAATAAGGAAACTTGAAGGGAAAGGGCTCCAGAGGAAGTACACGGGAGGCCCCGTCCTGTCCTGTGCGAATAATAGACTTCTCTCAAGTGGCCTCCACCCCGCAGAAACAAATGTGCAAAGATCCACAGACGCGCTGATTCCAGGTATCTCGGCTTTTTCTCTAGAGTAGGAGGGAAGGGGTTTTGTTGAGGACAGGAGGAAGGAAGGGAAGCTCATTCTCTCTGGGGAGGTCACATTGGCGTCGCCAGGTACAGGCTCCAGATCTGGCCTTCTGAAATGGGGAGAATGAGGTGGCTTTATGGTTCACTTTGAACAGAGGGTGCGTTTCTTACCCGTAAGCGCCGGACATTTCCATGGGAAATATTACTGAGCCATCCGTAGCATAGCCCCCTTCCACCTCCGCTGAAAGGTGTGGGAGAGGAAGTCTGAACTGTGTCGCATTGTCCGTCTAGAGGCAAGCAGCTGCACTTGCTTCACCTCACTGACCCTGCTTCCTTGCCTCTAAGAGCTTTCCTCTGTTCCTGGGCTATGAGTCTATCAGAAATTTCTACCCAAACGATTCTTACTCAGTCACTCAATGTGCAGATGAATAATGGTTGGATTTGTTGAATTTCTCACATATCCTGGCGTTGGAATACAAATGCCTTCATCTCTACTTTCAAGGACTGTACTGGGTGATTTTAGGATTTAAATATTATTTATCAAGCTTTGGTGGATAGAACCATTCACATGATTTAGTGGCAAAGTCAGGTATAGGAGGAAAGATACAGGTATATGTGTGTATATGCACACATGCAAGCGTGTGTTTATATGTGCACACACACCCATTTGTACAGTGAAACAAGATCATCACCTTTGTCAGTTCACGTTTTCCTATTGAAATTGTTCTCAGATGGCGCAGAAGGCGAGAATCATCTTCTGCTTTCAATACAAGCTGTGGTTTTACAGACTTAGCGTCTTGATTCTCAGTCTGGCCAGATACTGTTTATGAGATGCTGAACTGGGGAATATGAGATTTACACATAATTTGTATAGAAAAATCATGTTATGCAGATTTAAAACAAGCAAAATCTTACATAATCCTTTCCTGGAGAAATAGCTGTTGATACTTTCAAGTACTATACATACACACACATAAACACACCTAAGTATTTATATTGAAGGGCATTTACAAAAAGCTAATAGAAAAAGGCAATTTGATATTCAAGTACATACACATTATATATTTTCATTTTTAATATACTGTTAAAATTCTATAACCTGTAATTCCTCTAAATATATAGGATTTTCCCAGGAAATTTATTTCAAAGCTCTTTAAAATGAGATATTCCATATTTTTTCTTCTTCCAAATCACTACCAGCTGTGAGTAGTAGTGAATAGCAGCTGTGAGTAGTAGTGAATAGCAGCTGTGAGTAGTAGTGAATAGCAGCTGTGAGTAGCAGTGAATAGCAGCTGTGAGTAGCAGTGAATAGCAGCTGTGAGTAGCAGTGAAGAGCAGCTGTGAGTAGTAGTGAATAGCAGCTGTGAGTAGTAGTGAATAGCAGCTGTGGGTAGTAGTGAAGAGCAGCTGTGAGTAGCAGTGAAGAATAGCTGTGAGTAGTAGTGAAGAGCAGCTGTGAGTAGTAGTGAATAGCAGCTGTGAGTAGCAGTGAACGCTCTTTTTCCTTGTCTAACTTAGTGGTTCTCAACCTTCCTGATGCTCCGACCCTGAAATGCTCCGACACCTCATGCTGTGGTGACCCCAACTATAAAATTATTTTGTTGCCACCTTCATAACTGTGATTTTTTCTTTTGTTGTGAATTGTAAGGTAAATATCTGTGTTTTCCACTGGTCTTAGGCGACTCTGAAAGGGTCGCTTGACCACAAAGGGTCATGACCACAGGTTGAGAACTGCTGCTCTAACTGATGCTGGGAATTAGCCAAAATTTAAATTTTTGTTCCTCTGATATGACTAAGAGAGGATGTCAGTGGCCTAAAAATGTACCTCCCTCTTCTA